>NW_010429818.1:8911-23965 GCF_000710305.1 Buceros rhinoceros silvestris | reverse complement strand
GTGCAGCGTCTGAAGAGGCAGGTGTCTTTCTTGCCCTGTGCCCACAGCTGCAACTCTCCAGCCTGCTGTCTCACCAGGGTTGTGTCTGCCCCTTGCTTAAACTGTGGCCAGCAGGATTAGGAGAGGACAGAGCCAAGGCTTCTCGGTGCCCAGGTCATAAATAATGAAAAGGCAAACTTTTACCCCTGCTCTGACTAATGCTGCATAGTGATATTCCCATAAGATGAGGTTCTGCCTTTAGAAGAACTTTGTTATGGATCTGCCAAATAGCCAGAGCTTCATGCTCACGGATGTGAAAAGCAGGGTTTATTCTAATAGGAGAAATACAGCTCTTCTGGGGATAATTCCATCTCCATTGGCTGAAACATTGCCTGTGCCAGTATTTGGAGATGCTCTCGCTCCCTTTTTTGAATGAAGAAATAACTGGCTCCTCAGACCTGTTCCTGCAAGCCTGAAAGCACTTGGGACTGCAGGGCTCTTCTCTAACTGATAAATATTTTAAGGTCCAAGGTTTCTTTTGAAAACACGTTTGCAGAAGCAAAGGTAGAGCTCCGGATACAGTGGATCTGAGGTGAGCCTCATGCTTCGCTGCAGCAGTTGGTGCTCCAGGATGAGTGTGAGCCCAAAATGGTGGGCATGGCCCATGCTGCTGGCTGGTGGTGGCTACTGCCTGAGAAGACTCACATATTCTCAGCATGAGGCTTGTCAGCACAGCAGGGAATGGAGATTCTCCAATGCGTTGGGTCTGTGCTCACAGAGGTACAATTCTGGCAGCAAGAACAGCCCCAAGAACTTCAGTACCGCCATGGGGTTCTAGAAAAGTGTTGCCCAGCATTACACTCCTTAGTGGAATAAAACCCTCACAGCATAGCAATAAACAGTTCTAGCTCCACAGAATTACGATTTTTAAAAATGTAATTGTCAGAAGTACATTGGGTATCTTTAATTTATTGTTTAATGAGAGGTGAGATGTTCATACTTAGCGTTTATTTTTGTCTTAGTTGGTACAGGCCTTGAATGTGATAGTTTATCTTTCTCTTTTAGCGTATGCCTCTGTGACTACTGGAAACGCTTACCCTGGTAAACCTCCTCTGTAAAAGAAACCATCTAGGAGTCTTCAGGAGGGGAGCAGTGCAATTTTTGAGACAGCGTCTAGTGGATATCCCCTTTTCGATGGAGGCCAAATCTGCATGGTCTTTGCTGCACCATCATCTTTTCCTAGGAAATCACATGCTAATAGTTGTCGTGAAGCTACTTTTTTTTGTGGCAATCATTACGTAACTTCACAGTTACATTTTTCTGATGCTTTTGCTCTTGTTGGCTGATCTGCAGTAGCCACCCGTGCGAAGAGGGCTGTGTTTGCCATGGTCATGCTGAAGACATCAGGGCACACCTGGGCCTGGGCCCATACATTGTTTCAGCAGTGAAACAGGACCTCAGCCCTGCAGACCCTACGCGCCCTTCCTTCCCTAGCTCCCCTCTCCAAAGCTGCCTTCCTTTGGCTGGAGGTGGGGTTTGCGCCGCTGCATTGTTCCCAAAGTCCCGAGTCCTATTTACCCAGCTGGTGTCAGTTCAGAGCGCTGTTTGAATTGCTCTGTAGAAACATTTGCCTGAAAGGTTTGCATATTCCAAGAAACCGCAATGATTGAGTACACATGAAAGAAAGCATTATGATGAATAATCAGGACATAATCAATGATACCCTTTTTGCATTATAAATGATGACGCTTATACTCAACAGCTTTTAGGCAGAGCGTGGGTGTGACAATTCGAAAAACAGCATATAGCATGACATGAGATCTGTCAGCTCCTAAATGAAGTAATTAATGACCTGGTAAGCATGCAGATTTTAAATGTCAGTTGTTCTTTTAAATATCTCAAGACTAAAAAATGATTTGCAATTCATCATTCTTATTAGCGAAAAGCCAGAATATGAATGCACAAATGCAAGGAGAAATAACACTTACTGTTATGACAAAAATGCTTTATGATTCTGCCACTAAAAAAAATAACATCAAACCTCCCTTCTCAGATTTCTCTCACTTAACATCCTCTTTGGTGTATCACTTTAGAGTAGACAGCTTTATTTTTGTATACGTGGACTGGCTATATTTTAGGACAGTGTCCTCAAGTCCTCAAGGCCAGAATCAGTTGCTTAAAACAGAGGCTCAGAAGAAAACCATGGATTAATTTATTCTGCCAAATGTCTGATCCTAATTCTGTGATATCTGAATTTATGTGACCTTCCTACCAGGACTTGATTGATATAAAAAAAGGACAGGTTTCAATTTTAAAGGAAGTTTATAAGACATCAATTTTCAGGTATTTGTCAAGCTCTATAGGAACCAAGACATGAATCTAACCAGTGTCTCCTTTCTCACTGCTCCTGGCTGCACCCTGTTCTGCTAGCCGTGGTTCACTAACCATTGCAGCTCTGTGATTTTTTCATAATTTTACTTTTTGGCAATAATGTATGCAAGGTGCAAAACGGACAAATTTCTTCTTCACAGAAGACCTTAAAATATCTTCTTCCACTTCATGGATTGAACAGGTTTTTTAGCAAAATTCCACATTATGGGCTATGGTGCTGGAAGCTGATGGTGTGGGAACTCCTCGCCCCAGACACAGTCAGGGGCAGTTTCTCAACTGAAACTTACGTCTGTTGAAACAATCCACTTTCTGACACGTCCACTTTTAACAGAAATTCCGCTGAGCATAAACCGAATCTCTCTTAAGCTTGTATCCTGGTCCCCTCTCTCCACCACACTTTAACAAAGTCTTTCTCTTTTTCAGATGTTGTTCTCTTCTGCCGTGCTTTGGAGATTGCAGTGGGGGATGTTTGATAGATGGGAGAGAGTTGTGGGTGTCTGCACTTAAATTTGGCCTAAAACAACCATGCAAACCCTTTCCCATATTTTATTAGCTTTTGTTGCCTCAGCGTGCCCTACTCTTATGAGACAATTTTCTGCAAACCTCATTGTCCATTTTGTTCGAGTCCTTGTTCAGGTGGCTCTATTGGTTGTATGGCTTGGTAATAACAGGTGCTGCATCTGGGGTACGCGTGTCCCTTCCCTGGGAAGCCTGTAAATAAGGAGATCTCAGAGACTCGTTTCATAAGCAGTGTGCAACATTGCCCGGGTAGGCGTAATATAAAGTCCTCATCCAATACTAATTTACTCTGCCTGGGGATATTATTATTGACCTTGAACGTATTCTTCCATTCCCTAAAACGGCCACTCTTTAGACCTTGTTTCACTGAGCATTACCGTCCTCCTTTCTCTCTCTGATATTTTTATCCACATACTCTCCTTCACATCTTTTAACTTTATTTGTTTAATCTATTCTTGCCTTTCTCTGTTCTTCCATAATATTTGGGTCCTCATTATTCAGCTCATTATTCAGCCTGCCTTTATCCATGGATTCTCAATGCTTTCTTTGCTCCCTTTCAATTTCTGTCTGCCAGTTTTCCCTCCATTCTTTAAGCTCTTTTGCAGCTTTCCCTCACATCCCCACAGGTCCTTCTGCTTTGGTAGCCAGAACCCTTGCTGCTGTACGTGTACCTGCAGAGGGTGCCTGAACTGAATGTCTCTGCCAGCATGTGGTCATGCGTGGCGCCTGCCTTGACAGCAGCACTGGAAAGGGAGCAGCAGGTGGGGTGGGGTGGAAGCTGCAAGCTTGCAGCACCTGTGAAGGTAGCGAGGATGTGGGTGTCCTTGAGAGTCTGAAACAACCCATGAGAGCACATGGTGGGGCCACGTGTAGCTTCGAAATGGAAGGGCAACACTGGTGAGTTAAGGGAAACAAATACCACGCTGGCAATACCAAATGCACTGAGGAAGCCAGGTGATTTCTCTGAACAGTGTAACTCGCATGAACTCTTCCAGGGTTTGTGCATAGCTGTTTTCCCTCAGTGACAGCCCAGAAAAACGCATGCTGAGTGATTCGCATGCCCTGTGTTTGAAGGCCACTGGTGTACCTGAGTGTCCGCAGGACACCATCTCATCTTGGATGGTTTGAAGGGAGGCTGTGAGGCTGAGGTGTCCTAGGGCAGGCATACGACTCACAGAACCATCTTTGCAGGGTAGCATGGGCTGCCCAAAGACAGGGCTGGTGCTCCAGAGAGGATTGCCTTGGTCGGGGCTGATGTCAGAGCGAAGGATATGGGTAGTCCCCCAGAAGAGGATACACATACAGGTGGTATCCTGAAGTACGAGGACACAGCTGGGATCAGATCATCTCTCTGCCACAGCACTGAAGCACCGTTCTGCTATGTTGGTGACTAGAGCCAGCATCTTCTGTGTCTGAATGTACGGCTAAATTCTGATCTTGCACCCCCCCAAAAGTGAAAGAAAAAAACTAGATAACAAGTGAACTGTAACTGTTCTTGTAAGTTAAGAAGTCTTCTGATGTCTAAAATAAACATGTGGGAATCTTCCAAACTGGGGTTACTGTATCAGTGGCATCATATCCAGAGACTTTTGTTGTCTCCCTCAAACAACACTACATATTTGTGTTTTGGTGCAGTAAATCTTACCTTTTATATGGTTGTGAATCCTGAATGTTTAAAATAAACAAGGCATAGAAAAGGTACACTTTAATCTCTCTAATGACAGATGGAATATAGAGTGAAGCTCAAGAGACTGTAATTTAACAAAGACCGTTTCCTAAGTGCTATCTTAAGATTGTGTTTACCCTATTCATCCATGACGAAATCTCATTTAGATGCTTTAATAAATGAAAGGAAAAAAAAAACCTGCTGATACAGTGTTTGGAGCACTTTGTGCCAGGATTCATAATCACTGAAAACTAACTTTAATCTTGGTGTAAAAATAAAAATTGCCAGTTTTGTTTAGCTGTCTGTCTTGTAATGTTCATGTGGCCAATAATAGTAGCTTTGCCAACCATTGTAATGAGATTTCCATAGAGATTAAGACCCACATCTTGCAAGGCTAGACATACGCTCTCTTCTCAGGGAGGAAGAAAGGGTGCAGGTGTGCTTCTTTAGTCTTCGTCTGTAAGCATTGACTGGAGGGGCAGAGCTGCCCAGGTCCATCAGGACAGTGTGTTAACGGGGTGCCTCCAACTCCGAGCTGTTATTGCCAGCATGGCAGTCATTTGTGAGTTCGAATCACACAGAAGAAGGCGGCATCCGCAGTAAAATAAAAGACAAAGATATGAAAGCAGTAGTGCCATAGGAAAGATATGATTTGACAAATATATTTCAGGTTGGCTGCTCATTGTGGAAATATATGAATCTATAACTATGCCAATGCATAATATTAATGCAGTCTAAATTCCTGTCGATAACAGACCGATCCAAAGCTCCGCTGAGATGAATAAGAGCCTTCTTATGAATTTCAGCAGGCCTTGTATTAGAAATCATATATCTGCACACAAAGGGGCAGGCATGCGCCTCATGCAGCAGAGAGCAAAACCAATTTCTTTGGGTGTTGGAAGATCGGTTATGTCATACAGTGTGTGAGCCAGAAGGCTGCCAGCTCCAGCTAATGGATCATGACCAGCTCCTCAACTTCATAACTCCATATGTCAATAAGTTCTGTCTTTTATCTCTTTTCATTGTTAATTCCCAGCAATCTCCATTCCTGTGTCAGTATATGTCGTAAGCTGGCATATACATGTAACCTAATTTTTTCTTTTTCTTTATTCCTTTTTTTTGTTACTTCACCTGACACTCTTCCTTCAGTTTATACATCTTCTTGCAACTGCAATTTGGAAAATGATCCTCCAAAGGTGCACATTATATAGTTTAAAATAAAGATATTTTTCTCCTATAAATCCAGTGGAGTAATTTTACTTGAAAACAGTCTACAAATGCTTTTCATTGCACTGCATATTCAATAAACTCACTCTATGCAGCATAACCTGCACCCCTTAAGTTAGATACGAGCTTTCCACTGATTTCAGCCAGGCACATTCATGACAGACCAAATAAATTATTACTTTGTTAATTAGAGTGGGTTTTGACTGAAGTCCAGAGTCACTCTCCTGTCCCCCTTTTCAGATATATGATCCATTTTCCAGTGTCCTGTAAATAATGCAGTTTATCTACTATGACGCAAGACAAAATGGACTCCAGACCTTCATTTGGATAACTGTGGGAGCACTGACTTATTAGTATCTGGGAAAGTCCTGGGCACTTCTTTCCACAGCTTCTAAGTTTCTGGCATCATTGTGTGCAGGTATTGGCATTGTCTACGTGGATATTGTTATTGGATTGCCCTCATCAAAGGGCAGTGTTTGAGACTTCATTTTCTCTAGTACATTTGAAAATCACAGTCTTGAGCTTTTGGTTGAACAGAATTGTGCTGTGTTTCTTCACCCAGGGTTTGACATAAACACCTATGGGTTTTCTCAGTCATCCACGTTCATGTTTGTTGTCTCATGTCAAACCATAGAACAGTCAATAGTAACGCCGTCTTCATGATCCTGGTTCTCTCCAAAGCTGGCTGATAGGGATATGTACTTCATATTTCCGTAAAATGTGTAGGAGCCGAACACTGGGATCTGATGGCAACTGGAGAATTCATTGGGAGTTCTGTACAGTGCTAACCTGTACTAGCCTAGCCTAGCTTGATGCTTCCCCACGTTTTTTCCCATTTATTTAATTGCAGAGCTGTTTTGACTTGTTTCTTGCAGAGTGCTGCTCTGTGGCCATGATTAGGTTCTGTGTTAAGAATCCTGTACTGGTTTCTGTGTCCAGCCTGGTCTCTAAGAAACAGATTAGGCTGGAAGCTCCCAAGGTCTTTCCAACCTGAGTTATCTGAGGAGGTGCTCTTTTTTCTCCCTGCAGTATTGCAGCAGAACGTACTTAAGAGCATAATGAGATGTAAAATGTGGCAACATTAATAAGCAAATCTTTGTCCTGTTGTAGGCTAAAAGGATCAGCAGCAGTCTATGCTGTCTGATCAATTGTTCCAAAAATGCCTGAACTTTGAGGAGGAACCATTGAGTTCTGCACAATGGATCCCCCTTGCTCTTCAGCGAGGCAAGAATGAAATGAAATACATCTTTCATTGCAAATCTTGTCAATGACATGTCAAACTGTAACCACAGTGGTGTAATAACTGGAACATCATGGGCTGAGTCTCTGCTGAGCTCATTTAGGGACTATTTAGAGCCTGTCAGTCCCCAATGGCAGTACCAAGAGGATCCAAGGGAAACCAGCTTTCTGACTTTGTCACTTAGCTGAGGTCTAACTCTTCGCTACAATGTCCGGAGAAATGTCTTCTGGAAACTGATACCCTGTAGCAACTCGCAGATGTTGGTGAGACTATCCTGTCATCCCCTTTTTGGACTCAAGAATTTGGGCAGGAGTTTGGGCCCCACAGGTGTTCTCCATTAGAAACAGGCTTGAATCAAAGTCTTATGTCTTTGCGTCGAGCAAGAGTAGCATCTTTGCCACAGATTCAAGAACTTTCTGACAGTGCTTGCCTTAAAAACTCACTCTCTCAGCTTTTTCTGTGCACCATGCTGGCACAGCTCCTGTGTTTGGTGCTTCCTAGATGCCATCTTTGTTAGCTTTTCTGATTTTTTCTGCTATTGCTTCCTCGAAACTCCTAGCAAAAGAGCAGAAGAAAAGCCAGCTCCACTGATCATCTCCTTTTTTTGTATTGAAACCGAATGCCTTTAAGCCAGATGGTTTCTACTCAGGACTAGCTCTGTGCTGGTGCTTTGATCAGCAGTGGGTACTCATGCTTTTAGTCGCCTGGTTTCATAAAAGAGCTTAATAACTTCTTTATGTACCTCTGCATTGAACCTGGGGATTAATTACACTTATCACTGGCTTAATCTATAACACCATTTTTTGGCACCTCATGGATTTAAAACAGAGTACATTTTCTCTTGCATTAATTTCTGTTTCTAACATTCAAATTGTTTGTGAGCAATTTCAATCAGTATTTCATAGACAGCAAATCCTGCGCTTGTTTTTGCAGACATACCGGGGCTGTCGTTGTCTGCGCTGGTGTCAGTGTAGAACTTATAGTGTAAGAGTGTGTCTCTTGTACCACCAACACTGTCTGGAGAAGGCTGTGCAATACAGCTCTGCTGTGCGGAGGGCAATATAGCTGCCCGAGGGGCTTCTGCAGAAAGTGAGTTCTCCAGAAAAAAGCGCCCTGCTCTGTTCTTGTCCACTAACTCGGACAGTTTTGTCATCCTAGGAGGGAGCAAATATTCTCCAGAGGGCTGTTGAGTTGACGCATCTGCATGCTGGCTGGCGTGGCGGTGGGGTGAGAGCTCTGTCCAGAACAATGGAAGTGACTATTCATGCAAATTGTTTTTGATTTTCAGACTGGACATGAACTGGTTTTGATGCTCAGACTAGTGATGCCAAGGGCTCCATTTTGGTGTTCCACTTCAAAGTGTGTCTGTCGAAACATTTTTTTCCCTGTTGTTTAGGTGAACTACAAATTAGATATGTGATGAGCATAGGTTAAAAAACCCCTCTCATCACAATGATGTTACAGCAGTGGATTTTCTCGAATGTCTCAGTTTGCTGAAACAATTCTCTTTTGCTTCTGCTGTAAGCAGCAGTAACCCTAGTGAGGAAAACAACACAACACCCTTGAAAACCAAATGAGGCCTCTTTCTTCTGAAGACGACAGTCGAGTCTACTTTTTCATGATGTCTTTTAAGGCTGCTAAATTGTTGTCTAATCCTTACCTCGGGGCTAAAAGCCTTTCAAAAGAACAAACACATGTAATATCAAAAAGGAAAGGTCTGTGCTGCACACTCTCCAAAGCAGCTTGTGTGCAGATAACTCCTCAGAGGTTGCATTCAGATGAGCAAATGTGACAGAAGTGCGTTCAGTAATAACAATATCCTCAATCAAAGGCATCAGCTGCACTCATATGCACTAAGCCTGATTTCTGAAGTCTTTGAAAGAACAAAAATTGGCACATGTGGATACGGCACGGCATTTGCAAGGAGGTTTATGAATATCCTCGCATTATCACAAAAGCATTTGTCTGAGAGAATTTGAGATGTTCCACCTTCCTGCCCCCCAGAATTACAATAACTAACACGTATTTTCTTTTCTGTGGGGTTGGATGATACCATTTTGTGACAGGTGTGTTATTTAAATAGGTAGACAGAGATACTATCTCAATATATATAAGGATAGATTCATAGATCTCAGATACTTTTACATGAATTACTTTTTTTTTCTTTTCTTTTCTCTCTTTTTTTTCTTTTTCTTTTTCTTTTTCTTTTTTTTTTGAACCTGCTTTTTATAGTAGCTACTCAGGGGAATCTTTCTGTTCTCCAAAACTGGAGTTTCATCTGTTCTGGCAGACTAGTCAGCCTTTGGTTTTGAGTAATTTCTGCACAAAATCACAACATAAATGCCTCAGAACAACTTCTATCACATATATAGAAATTTCAGGATGCTGGGGGAACTTGGAGCCCTCGCCAGATATGCAAAGATGTGAAGAAGGAAACTCTAGGACTCTCTTTCAAGTAGGGACATCAAGGGTGTAATACCAGCTGGGATATCCAAGCAGAGAGTGTACACGAAGTGACCTACATAGCTGTGAAAATGCACTGCAAACAATGAGGACACCCTCTGGTGCAGATCAATGTGCCGTCAAAACCCTGTGGTTCCACAGCGACCACTCCTCCAGGTCTCCATCAAGGGCCCTCTACCCATAGCTGAGGAGGATGGCCCCATGTAGGGTTGGTGGGCACTTCCTCAAGTGTTTTGAGTCTATCAGAAGCTCACTGCTGTCGAAAGACAGCAGTCATGTGTTACCCCTGACAAAGGCTGCTCCTCGTGAAGTGGGTGAAGGTCCAGGATGGTCTGTGAGATGGAAATCCTACTGCAATGTGAGGGGCTGGGTGTCCGAAAGATGTCCTTGACATCAGGGATCATGGGAGAAAACTTGAGTTGTCCCTCCAGTCTGCTCCAGGTGAGCAGACTCCAAACCTGAAGTTGTACCTGATTTGACCAAGCATGGTGTGTAGTTGTATACTCAAACTGCCTCTTAGCGATGGGTTCCTGGTGCAGGCACTCTTGGATGTGGACACAGATTTGTTTTTTGATCTATCCTGCAGTGTTCACTGCAGAGTTGCTGTCTTGGTGAGCATTTTTGCCAGTAAAATTATTTATGAGGACATGTATTCTAAAGGTCATAGGAAATTAATTTAAATAGTCAAATTAATTTTCATGGGAGCTTTCTATTTCATTCACAATTAAAAAGATCAGTAATTATTCAGTGAGTCCCCCATGTGCCTGGGAAGGAAAAGCTACCCATGAAGTAGGTGATGATCAGATTACTCATTCACCTTTTGAAACACGTGTAGCACACATCATTTGGGTAAATCTGTGCTTCGCCCATGGGAGATGGAGGGTGATGTGAGTCTTTGGAACAGACCCTAAATACTTTCACTGCTGTGTCTTGCCAAAACAATGCCCGAGTTTAAGGATATCAGTGTTCTGGCTTAAGGCGTCTGACCTCAACTCATCCACAAACTGACCTGAGACCACTTTCCAAAATTTTGTTTTTCTCCCAAGCTGTCATTTTTTTAACTCGTAGATAAAGAAAGAGATTATGTGAATGAGCAAGATATATTTCTAGCAACAAAGCTGTGGAGAAGCTCACACAGCTGAAGCTATTTTGGTTATCAACGTATGAGTCGCTTACTTCTTGAGGTGGATCTTCCCTGTGGTTGAGCAGACTGTTTTGGATGGTTTTGGAAGTTTGGGGCTCGACTGCAGGTGACCACAGAGGGGAGGAAGGCTAGACACAAAATCTTTCCTGTACCCCGCTGGGCTAGCAATCTTGTGACGTCAGGCTTCTTACTATTGAGTGGTTTTGTTTTCCTTTCTGAAGAGCAATAAAAACTACCAGTCGAAATATTTTGGACTTCTTTTTCCAGCTTTCTACAGCTACACCATTTGGGTATCCTATTTTCAATCTTTTCCTGAGCAGGGGTCAGAAAATGTCTTTTTAAACAGCACTTCCCTTTATCTTCTTTTTCTTGCCTTGGCTTTCACGTAGGAGTGTGAAAGGGCCTGTGATGCTGGCCCATCCTCTGCTGCCTTGTCCACTTCCTCTGCTGCTGGAGAGGTGCTGGGTTTTGATGGGTGGACACCTGCATGACTTCTGTCATTAGACATTCGTTCTTGCCTGATGATACATGGGTCATCTGGGTTTTTAGTGCTGTTAGTGCTACCCCTACGCAACTTCTGTGTGTATCTGCCACGCAGGCAGGTAGGTCCCAGACAGGTGATGGGCAGAAAGGTGGATTTTCTCCTTCTGGATGATGATTTGTATCATCCCTCTCCTAATAAACGTAGAACTTTTCCAAAGTAGGCTTCTGCTGCGAACTTGCTGTGATTATACTGTGGATAAACCAGCTTGTCTTTTAGTGTCTTTGCAGAACAACATGACTGAGAAATTAATTACCAAGCAGGGAAGAAGCAGTTGCTTCATTTACTGAAGGCCAGGAAATGAAAGCAACACGAGTGGAGCATTAGCCATGCTAGGAAACGACTTTGCTCTCCATCTTTGAATTGAACCCCTATTTCCAATTATTTCATATAAAAAAGAAGAAAAACCCAAGACCCTCATTGTGTGCTTGTACCTGTCCATCCTTTTGAGTCACTCAGCTCCATATGTTCTTCCTGTCCTGCACTTTGGGAATGATTTGGCAGGAAAAAAGGCAGCGGAGAAGTCAGTAGACAAGCTGTGCTCATTTAGTCGTGGTTTCTACGCACAGGTAAGAAGCAGTTGCCCCTGGGAGTTTTGCACCTGACACGGAGGCTTGGGAAGAGGCTTAGAAATTTGTATCACCCAAAAGGAGCTTTGGATTCGAAGGGCAAACCAGCATCAAGGACCTCTTACATGTCTCAGGGGCTGAACATTGTCTGTGGTCTGACCTTCAGCATCCAGGAGTGGAAAGGGGCAACAAAGCCTGGAGGGCAGAATTTGGCACACACTGAGATGAGATATTTCCTGTCTGACTCCTTGTGGCTTCCCCCGGTAGTTTTACCTCACTCTGCCCTGGAGAACTGGCTGCCTGCGTTCAAGTTCCTTCTGTGAGAGTCAGCCTTGAAAGGTTATTGTAATCTGAAAACTGCTAATTCATCCAGAACAAGCCCTTGTTATCCTGAGCTGACCTGTGTACTTGAGGCGGTCTCCAAGAAGGGATTTTTGCTTGAAATTTGCATCCTTAGTTGGGATTAATTTTTGAAAGTCGGTGAGCTCAGGTTTGTGAGTGTGTAACAAATTCAGAATTAGGCCCCAGAGAGTTGTATCTGAAATTGCCGATGTACACAGTCACAAATCTGCCACTTCTGTCTTTTTGCTGGTAATATGTTTACCCAAGGAATTGCACATTTTTCCCCACGGGTCTTTGATAAAGTTAATACGGGAAACAGCTGGTCAGCTGAACTGGATTATGAAAAAGGAGAAGAAAGTTTTCTGCCTTCATTTACTTTTTCCATTAAATAAAAGAAATATTTATTAAAAAAAAAAAAGAGAAGAAGAGTTCTGCTGCTTACATATATAGCTCCAGCAGCCATCTGTTAAACATATTGTCTAAAACATCTTATTGCCTATGTTTTAATAGGTTATATATTAAATTCTGACCCCCTAAATAAAGATACAACATTGTTCTCGGAGAGATCTCAATGGTTCTACAGCAGCACCACTCGTAAAAGTGGATATGATATGCAGATTTTTTATTAATGCATCAACAATTTCCAATAATTTCACTATTTTGACCCATTTGGTCAAAATCTGTGATTTGGGAAACTTTTATTGTTGGGGAAGGAGTTTAAATCTAGTGCATTTTATGCAGGACTGAATTGATTTTTTTGCTAGAACAAAGCCTGGATGAAGCAAGTGCATAAAATTAGCATTTTAGCTTATCCTCAGTCTCAGACTGAAGTGTGTTTGTGTAGGAGGTCGTTTCCGATATTTTCCTGCATTAGCCTGATCTCGTCACTAGATGTTGCTAGGTATCTATGTTAGCAGTCGTTCTGGCTGATTAAACTGAAGGGCTTTCTAGGTGGAAGAAGAGAACATTACTATCCGTAACAACGTAGAGAGTTATTTCACTTTTATGAATGTCATCGATAAAAAAGCTTCCACTTTCCCCATTTCATGAAAAAGCTGTATCCTTCCATGTTAATGGGCTCTACTAAGCAAAACTGATTTCACCAGCGCCCCAAACTTGAAATTCATTGTTAAGGCTTTTGGGAAATGTCATTTCCCTTGTGAAAGCAAAGATTTAGGCAAACAGCCCTTGTGGCTTAGGACCTGAGTGTGGCCCACGAGGAACAATGAGCGCAACCTTACTCTGGCTCTGCAGTGACACCAGGGACCTCCCGCCTTCCCCCCAGGTTGCTGGAGACCCAGTTACTCCTCCTGAGACCTTCGTCCTCAGTGGTTTCCCAAGTAAAACATGTTTAGTATTCCCAGTATATGACTGCTTCCCAGCACTGCTGGCTAAAAGCAGTTATACTTAAGTTTATATTTTAAAAAAGTTGTAGCAAACCACATCTTTAATTATTGATTGCTACTGTTTTAGAAAAGGTATTTTGCAAGAATATCATGGTCGTTGGGGTATCAGGAGGATTTGGGGCTAACGGGTTATGGTCGCATAAGGAAGGCAGGCTAGCTATCACCCTTCATCTGACTAGTCCTTAGGAAAAGGGTTGTTCTCTACCTTGGAGTCACCAGATGCCTGTGGAGATAATATTCAGCTACTCCATCAACAAACGTGCTCCTTAAATCTTAGTCAGATCTTGAGACCATAGCTGAAGTTTAAGCAAAGCTTAGTCTCTTAGTTGGTAACTCCCATACGATTGGACTTAATATATGACAAAGCTGATTTTTTTCTTTTGTTAACTGCTAAGACATGCCCTTTTCTTGAAATATTTCCTATACTGACAGCTCGTATACAAGTGACAAGTGTTGAAATCAGTGGACTACTTCAGTGAATTAATTAATTAATTAATTAATCAACAGACCTGCGCAAAAGTAAATTTTATTTCACCCAAAATGTTGAATTCTCAACTTAAACCCTGATTTTGAATTGGAGATTAAGATGTTACAATTTTGGAAAAAATTACAGAACTATATAAAAAAATTAGGAAGCGTGGAATAGCATGTAATTACATAAGTAGTTTTGCACTGATTATAGAAACAAAAACTTTCTGATTTAAATGCCCACATGCTTTGCTTAAATGTACTTGAACGTTTTGTGTCAAAACCAGTGAAATTCTTTATAATGTGTACATTCACTGTGAGTGGAAATCCTTCAGACAAACTCCCAAGGTTCAGGGCTTAATCTAAGCCAGCAGTTCCTCCTCCCTGGCTCCAGCAAACGTGATTCATCCCATCCTCGGAGAGGTGACTGGGATTGGGAGAACGGGTTCCCCTGGGCACACACTGTCTCTGATGACCACAGAGGAAGCCCAAAAGCTGCCTCACTAAATGTCTAACTTCTGGAAGGCTGAAATTAGTTGAAGTGAGGCTGAGTCTTTCTATAAAAAACTGCCAAATCACGGCAGTTAGTGTTTTCCGTCCGTTCTCACATGTTCTCACCTTCAAAATACTGAAACAAAATGTTTTGCTCTATTTTGACGAGTACATTTCCTAAACCAAGAAATACTGGAGTGGCCATTTGCTCTCAGAGGTCAGGGAAAGGAGAGAGGGAAAAGAGTAAACACCTCTGCCCAGGGCAAATTGTGATAGACAGCAGGGAACTTGCAAAAAAATGGAAAAGAGAAGGACTCAGAGGAAACCTCGAGAAGCAGGAAATACCAGAATAAATCTGAAAACTTTGAATGAAATTCGCTTTTTCAATTAAATTGTGCCTGTCCAGTGAAAACCAGCTATCAACAAAAGAGATTGCTGGCTTGTGCTATCAGAACCTTCTAATGTGTTGCTGTTCCTTACCTTAGAAATATCATTTGCCTCTTCTTCCCTGCACAATAAAGATAGTTCATCTGAATCAGTCTGAAAGACGAGAAAAATGTGAAACCATGTTCTTCTTTTTTTTTTTTTTTTTTTTTTAAATTTTTTT
>NW_010429818.1:0-8887 GCF_000710305.1 Buceros rhinoceros silvestris | reverse complement strand
AGCGAAAAAAATGGAAAACCTTTTTTTTTTTTTTTTTTTTTTTTTTTTTTAAATCTGTGATGTACGGAAGTGGTAAAGACCAGGACACCAGGAAAAAAAATATATATTATAGTGCTGGTAATCTCAGCATTCAAACACCAGCATGATTTCCTTTACAGGGTTCGATAACGCACGCTCACACTGCCCTCCTTTCCTAGGGGACTGTAAGTAAATGTGCTCTGCATCCCTCCTGGGAATCTCAGTCCCTCTCCTGTAATTCAGTCTGAGACCGTATGCAGCAAAAGATCCCCTAAAAAAGAAGTACTTCACTCCAGGATTTAATCTGGGTGCAACTGTTTTTCTTCCATTGCCGGGAGAAAGGGAAATAACATTGACTGGCGTTTGTTTTCAGCCTGTGATCTGTGGGCATCTGTGGGCTTGTGGTCTTTATTTAAGAGGCCTGCTAAAGGTAACAGACGCCAGCAAGCACAAACTACTGAAAAACATTTGCTTCTGATCCTCGTAGAGTAGTGAGCAAAGTAAGGAAATATCTTCTCTTTTATTTCATTTTTCTCTAAGCCAATAAAAAGCCTATAAAAGTGGGGTTTATTATGTATTTTTTATGGTTCCTATATACATTAATCGTCAATAGGGTGCGTGATGTTTTACAAAGATGTTGTTGCTCTTTTTATTTGACAGGTGAAGTGACAGAAGCACAGAGAGGCATACTGTGACTTACCAAACGCTGCAAAAAGTCATGCTGCATCTCACACGTGTAATTGCCTCAGTTTATGGATAGTTTTGATTCAAAACAGGCCAAACTGTCTAACGTGGTGGGGAGGCAGTGTAAGCACAGGGGTTGGTCCCTGTTGGGGACATGAATGCCCATCAGCAGCCTGGCCCAGGGTCGTGCTGGCTCCTTGATCATGGGGCACTCTGGTGCAGGTGGAGGAGGCACCATGGGGAGCCAACCTGCTCCTTCCTGCGGCCACACCAGCAGGTTTGTAGTTTCTGCTCTGCCGAGGCTCCCCATGTGCCTGGTCGCTCCTGCTGGTGCGCTCTCTCCGGTTCTGCCTGGCTCATCCGATGCGGATGGGAGGAGGGGACATTCAAGGGGATGCTCCAGGGAAATGTCAATTTTTTCCACTTACCTCTCTCTCATTGTCCTAACTCTTGGCTGCCCAGTCACCATCCCCTGTCTGCATTTCCAGATCTCACATTTCCCTGTCTCTGAGCACGGGGAGGAAGAGCTCAGCAGCTTGGGTGGATGGTGCTGCTGGGAGGCCCATGGAGCCACCACCGCATGCTTGTAGAGGTTCACTGTTTTCTACAGCAGAGCTGATAGGATGCCTGCTCTTCCTTTCAAGGCTATTCCCAAAATTGCTGACCAAGACACCTTTTCCTTGGTCTCCAGACTCGATGCACTCACCTTTGCAAAGGCACTTTTCTGCAATAAGTATGCTGCGTGTGGCTCTGTGCCTGTGATTATACTGCCTTTTTTTTTTTTGAATTCAAAGAAGGAGAAAAAAAAGTCAATTTGTAACTAAATTTTGGATGTATGGAGAGAAGTCTACAGATTCAAATGTGTTAAGTATCCACACAGTTAACAACATGTCACTTTGTGAGAGAATTTTCATAATTAATGAACTGGTTCAATTTGCTCTGCCGCTTGACTTTGATTAATACATTTTTGAGTGTTCCCACTGGGACTCTGTCCAGTTTGTTTAGTAAGCTCTTATGTCTATATCCAGTTCATGTGTATGGATCAAAGTGTTGGCACCAAATACTGGCAGTACTAGGCTATGGTACAGCCATTCTGACTCCACTTAAAAAGAAGATAGCAATATATCTTAAATCAAGTTCTTTGTGACCCATTAAAAAAAAAAAAAGGAAAGAAATTTCACACTGTATTGTGTGGAAATGCCGTGATTTAAAAGTTCATCTCACGCAAGCTTTGCCAGTGAAAGAGGTATTTATCAATCCAGACAGTAACTGTGCAGACCCAAACTGGCAATTTGTTCGATATTAAGCACTGAGCTGCAAAACGTCCATAATTCAGAAACCTAACGAATGTTACCTTTCTTTGCCCAGCTGATGTGATGAAATTGCACGCTTACCTCACAATCAATGCTTTGCGTCCCCTTCTCCCCCCGCCCCCCCTCCACCCTCCCCAACCCCTGGCTCTGAATCGTCTGTACTGCACAGGGATGTTCACCAGGTTTTAAAAAAGGGTCAAACCCTGGCCTGATTCAAGGCGCAAGGAGAGTGGGCTCCACGGCGTGCACTGCCTGGGGCTGGAGCTGTGGCATGGATGCAGGGGGCTGCCTATACGGATGTTTCGAAGCGGGTGGTGGAAGGGGGTGGCTGCTCCTGAATGCTCCCAGAGCCCCATCCAGGGATGCCCTTTCCCTCTGCAGCTGTCCCCTGGCCGCTGCTGGGCAGCCTCCAGCCAACTGAGGCCAAGGGGCTCTCGTTTCATGAGATCATGTCTGTCTGAAGAGGATGGTCCAAGAAAGGAGAAGGAACTCATGGCTTTGGGGCAGTAATTAAATTCTTGCTTGGTCGGGTTTCAAATATTCCTTTTCTGTCGGAAGCAATATTCAGCATTGGTAGGATCCCAGCAGTGTGCAAAGGTGCCACAAGCTGCAGGTATGAATGTTTCTTTTTCAGCAAAACCTCCAGTGTTCTACCAGAAATAATTCACTTCCTTTGGTTTTCATCTTAAGGAAAATTGCTAAGTGTCATTTGCATCCCAAATGTCATGGGGCATGTTCTGTGCTTGGTGTAGATGTATACATGTCTCTGCGCCTGATTAGCATTAACGAGTTTCTTAAGGAAAGGGGAGGTTTTGCCATGAAGTGCAGAAGGCCACCACCAATCTGCATGTTAACTCAGGGCTAGCCTGGCCTTATTTTGAAGGCTGACATGTAGTGCTGAAGTACTTCTCTAGCTCTATTTCCTGGAATAAATGTCATCCCTGGAGAGCTGGAGGCGTGAAGAGGATCAATGATGGTGTCAGAAAGCCCCCAGAGAAATCCTCTGTAGTAAGGAAATACAAAAAGTCTCAGAACAAGTTTTCAGTGAATGCTGTGTATATCTCCCTACATCAGCTCAGGGCTCCCAGCTCCATGCCCTTGGCTCATGGCACTGTACTTCCAAACGATGGCAGTTGGAGAAGCATATCTGAAGCCTATAGGGTTTAAATTAATTAGAGAAATTCCCCTGAGCTCAATCTCTGCTTTCGCTGGGAGTGACGGGGACCAGGCAGTTAATCACCAGCAGTAACAAAGTGTCATGCCTGCTGCCCTGGTTTTGTTCAGATGTTACAAGGCTGAATGATATTGGATAATGCACAATGGGAGACAAGCTGATGGAAACACAGAAAACATTGGCAGATTTAAGTGCACATTGTTTAGCTACTAGTAGGAGAACAGCCTCAGAAAAGATGTATTCTTTTTAACTTTTCCCATGGGGTTCCTGCTCCCATAATAGTCCAGT
The DNA here is from genome assembly GCF_000710305.1 of Buceros rhinoceros silvestris. Lineage (NCBI taxonomy): Eukaryota > Metazoa > Chordata > Aves > Bucerotiformes > Bucerotidae > Buceros > Buceros rhinoceros. The sequence continues at coordinate 5,410 of NW_010429818.1, read as the reverse complement.
GGGTTTTATAGCTGTTTATTCCCGCTCTCAGAGGATGCCCAAGCAGTGTTTGTATCTAGTGGCTCCATCAACAGCATTTGTCTTCCAATTTCTATCTTGTCATTCAAGCACTTGCAAGCGGTCTTCAGCTCAGTGAAGAGAATGCAACAAGTTACACATAGCAAAACAATTCTGCAAATACCTTGCAAGGATGGGTCCTTGTTCACTGAGGGCTTTTAGTCATGGTTATTTCATCACATAGGTGACAGGTGCCTTGCCAGCCAATTATGAGTTGGACTCTAAAACCAAACCACTCGTTAAACTAAGCATGCTCTCTAGCATAGCGTCCGTACAGGTTTGTCTACCAATAGCTTACACATTTGAGGGACTCCCTCCTTTTTAAACCCTTATCTGTAAGCACTTTCTCTTCTGAAAGAACTGGAGCAACTCTGATAATGTAGGAGTGAGATACAGTTCTGTGTTTTCCAAACGGCGTACAATATAAAGAAGGCCATTTAGCCCGTGCTGATTTTTTTCACCTTTTGCATGGAACTTATATGTGAGTACTGAAACAGAGTGCAGAAAAAGTGCTTTCTCTTTTCCAGTTTACTTGATTTATGTGTTTGGCTGATGTTTCTCAGGGGTCTATTTTATGCTTTGCACTGACTATGGATCTTCCAGTGCATTTCTCTTCTTCTGTGCCTAACTTTCAGCTGTGATGATACAGGATGTTTAAAAAATGAGAAAAACAAAACTGAGAAAATTCTAGTGCTGACATGAAGACTCAGAATCAGATGTGAGAGGCAAAAAAACGTAAAAGCATGACTTCTTTTTAACTAAGTGGCTAGATTTCAAACGGATATTCTGCCTTTAGCGAATCCTCACAACGATGCGTGACCTGCTGAAGACTGGCTGTCGATCCAGCAGCAGAGCCAGGCCTGCACGTTGGGCTGCCGTTTCTAGGCTGTTACTTTTCTTCTCCAACATTTCCTTCTACTGCAGCATAGCATCTCACAACATCGGTCTGGTTGCAGTTGAAACCATACTTCGGGGAGGATGATATCTTTTTGTTTGTCCACTTATCAGATGATACTCTCTCCCCAGCAGATTTTCCAGCATTTTGGCCAATGACAACCCAGCTGGGCAATGGAGAAGTTTCGGGAGGTAATGCTTCAGATCATTAGGAAAATGCACGTAAACCCACAGACTGCTGTGCTGCTGTTGAGTATGTAGGAACTACTGCTTGTTTCATGACTTTCGGGATACATGTGTGGCCCCTGGGTGGGAACGGAAGCTGTGAGGATCCCAATTCAGGGGCTATACTATGTGTCCTCTGTGAGGTTCAAGTTAAGTGCATGAAAATATGATGGATCCATGTTCCAGGTCTTGTCTCACTGTATATCATTATGGTTGCTTTACTTTTATTGTTTTGTGGCATTTACCACAAATCCTTCACCCTTTACAACCCCTCGCTCCAGACACACCAAAGGCGCAGCTCTGCTCACAGCATGGTCAGTGGCCAGCCCCCCTCTCCATGTCGACTGGTGCTGAATCTGTCCAAGCATGTGCATATGGTTGGTGTAATAATGCTGTATTGGGTTAGGTTTTGTTCTGTATTTTTTAGAGCAGGATACACTCACATCTTCCTTTGGTCCTCCTGAGAACGAGAATGTTGTGAGAAGCTTCTAGTCAGGAAAACAGTTTACAAAATTTGCCTTCCAAAAAAATCTGATTTGGTTTCAGTGTTATCATTACCTTTATTTAGGTTCTTCCTCCAACAGAAAACATGAGGGCTCAGAGGAGATAAGATTTTAAAAGGGGGAAATACCAAGATATTTAAGAGAAAAGGAAAACTGGTGTCATTGACTGGAAAGGCCAACGAAGTCCTGGAAAGAAAATTAACAGGGCTGCCATCTCTTCTGATACAAGAAGCAAGGAGGGAGGAAGGGAGCACAAATTAAAGTAGCAGATGGAGGATTTACAGTCAACAAAAACATCTCAGCGCAGTGTAGGGTGAAGCTTTAGGTCTCACTGTCACAGAACAGTGGTGACAGTAGGAATGTGTTGTATTCAAAGAGACAAATAGGATGTACAGGTACCACCGCCACCCCAGCCCCCAATGAGATCCTTCACACCCATAGAAAGATGAGTCAAAAAAGGTTCTTCCTTGTCCAAGGGAGGAGCAGCTAAAATACTTCTTTGTGCATCTCTGCATTCAGGCTCCACTTGTGAGGCATCCTAACTAATTAAGATGATTGATCGTTTTTTGTAATTAATTCAAGTGTTCACGCGGTATCATTGCTTACATCATAATATGATATTACTGCAATGCTTCAGCACCTTTGTTACACACCCCAATGGACTCGCCAGTGTGAAAACAGATGGAGAGGAAGGTAATCCCTACTCCCCAGAAGCACAGCTTCCATTTCAATCTAACAAGGCTCTTACTACCTCAGGGAAAGCAGTGTGTTAACTTAGAAAAAGTGTGTTAACTTTTCTGGTCACAGAAGCATGTGCTGAAGAAGCAGTGCTTGATCAAAACAGGATCTGTCACTGTCACCTGTTAATGAAACACTGTAATTGTCATTCTGTGTTTCCAAGAATAAAGAGAAAGGACTGGTGCTATTTCCCTGCTTCTTTCAGAACACAAAGGTCAGTGACATGCAGAAAATGGCATTTCATTAACTAGACATCTGTATTATAAACATTATTCCCAGACAAGCAGGAAAGTACCAAAAATCTGACTCACTGGTGTTTGAATACGTGTTTTGTAAGGCCAAGTGCAGACCTTTATAAATAAAGCATTGATGAAATAAACAGTCACTTTGTATCAAAAAGGGAAAGTTTTATACACACACACAGAGTTTTCATAAAACAGTGCCATGATTTAAACGCTTTTTTTTTAAAAAAAGTGTAATCCTCTCAGGACATTTATTTGGTCTAACCAGCATCTTAGCTAGTGGCCAGTTTGCATGTTTTTTACAGAGCACGTATCTTCCTCAGCTAATAATTGTGCCTAATTTATAACTTCTTAATCTTCTTCCTTTTGATCTTAGTTATGATCATGACCCTTAAAGGAAAATTTTGAGCTACAGCCATGATTCAACATGTGTCCACTCTATGAGAAGAAAGGTCGATGAATCTCAGTTCTGACTGAATTGAGTTTTTGTTGTTTGGAAAATCGCCCTGACCTGTGCCCTTCGACTCCAGGCAAGCTATTTCCCATGAAAGGCTTGCCTGAAGACACTTTTTATTGAACACTAGGATAACATAACTCAAAATCTCAGCAGGTGCAAACAGGGGACTCTCAGATGTATGTCGTGCCCCACCAGGACGAGCAGGGCACAGGACTGGGAAGGCAGGTCCAGCTGCCATTGCACCCTACTCGGCTGGTGGCCTGCCGAGGTATCTGAGGCTGCGCTCCTTCAGGGGCTCTGCTAGGCGTCCTGCTCCCTCATCCCTCTTGCTCTTGCTGTGGCTGCAAGCAAAACCTCTGCCCATACATTTGTGCAGCACCTGGTGCCTTATTGATGAAGGTGTCTCTGACTGAGGCTTACTCCGAAGAATGAAAAGCAAAAAAAGATTGGAAAAGTTTCTCTTGCCTTATTTTTTGCAGTGTCTTAGTTTTCCCTTGTGCCTATGCCCTGATGAAACTGGCCCGATTCTCTGCTGCCTTGCACAGTGCTCTCCTTGTGGTTTTGGGAAAGGAGCACCAAGAGAGCTTTGTTGTCAGTGGGATTTTGCTGTGGACAGATGTGCTTAGCAGTAGTAGGCATTTCTACTTTCCTTTGCAAGATGTATTGGTAAGAATTTCCTAATATTTCTCTGAGAGTAGGAGAATGCCTCTCCCACTGAAATCACTAGGACCCTGAACTCGTGAGTCCAATCCTCCTCTTATCTGAGACTGAGGAAAAGATCAGAGTGAAGACAGAGTGTTGGGAATGAAAGCTCTTTGACACTGCAAAACAACTGCAGCAGCAGATGAAAAACGTGGGAAGAGGCAAAAGAACTTTACGTTGTAAATGCCACATTTAATGTTGGAGGGCTTAAAGTAAGCTGCATTTCACCATTATTTTCTATTTCTTTCCTTTAATTTTATGTACCCCAGGAGAGTACATGGCTGAGGTACTGCGAGAACTGCAAGAAGTTTCCCTGGGAATTCAAATAGGAAGAGTAATTCCTGCAGGGAAGCCAAGACTAGTATGAGCACATGCGATTCATCGCTGGGAGTTAAAATGTCAGCGGTTTGCCTACCCACCTGCCAGGGCAGCGTCAAGAGGTTTGGGGGAAGCATCCTGAGAACAAGCAAGATGTTCTGTTTTCTCTATCACAGGGGAGTGACTTTTCTTTCCTGTTTGTTGGTTTCTTTAATTAATCTTTAATGATAGCAGATGTTTTACTTTTGTATATGAAACTAAAGCATGTAAAAAGTTATTTGAGTCATGCAGAGATATAAACAGATACTTGCCTGTCAATCTACCTATCTTTCTTTCTTACATGTTTATACTATTTAGGAACAAACCAAACATCACCAGGCCCACAAGTGGCTGCTAAAAGGACATTTTCCCAACGCTGCTAATGGGAAAGCGTGCTATGGGATGTGGTAACAACCCAAATAATAACAAAACAAGAATAGCGTATTTGCATGGATTTCATTTGCTTGCCTTTTGTTTGATTGGGCAATCTGGGGCTGAGATTTTAGGCACAGCTTCAATCAGCTAATAAAAATAAACCTCCTATCCAGAGGGCATAAGCAATTAAAGACAACTGTGGGAAACACCATTTGCAGAAGAACATTTCCTTTCTTCTTAAAGAGAAATGGAGATGAGAAAGAGCACTGTGCAAAGAGACAAGAGAGTCATGACTAGAGGCATGGTGTATGTGCTTCCTCCTTCAGGGAAGTGGCCTCTCTGGGCTCCCTGCTTTCCTTGCTACTCTCGGGTCCTGGTCCTCTTCATGACATGGCCTGGCTGTGTTAGCAGGTATCCAGAAGCAAAGTTGCTGGGGAAGATAGTCTTCAGCTACTTTTGCAGCTTTCTAGCTTGCAGGTACCTGGCAGGAGCTTGAACCACGATCTGCATTTCATGGTGTTTCGCCCGTATCACAGGACATTTTTGACAAAACGATGCTCTGTCCATCTGCCTTTCTTCCTGAAAGGAGAGGGCACTGGTAATGGCACATACTTCCCTCCCTGAGTGGGGAGACCTGTCCCTGCTTCTGGGGACTTAACACCCTGTCTATATTTAGTCCGTATCCAGGGCTAAACTGTAGCAGTTGCTCTATCACCCAATGACCCTTCCCCAGCCAAGAAGAGGGATAGGGAAAAGCAGAGGAGACCCACAGGTTGAAATGAAAACCTTTAATGAAACAGCCAAAATACCACCATCATGGCTTGGCTTCGAGGACGAAGATCTGGGAAGGGCTTTTCCCA
>NW_010429817.1:0-6312 GCF_000710305.1 Buceros rhinoceros silvestris | reverse complement strand
ACTCGTACAGTCCAGGGGTAAATACTGGAACCAATACTGTTTTCCATCTTTATTAATGACATGGATGCTGGGACAACATGCACCTTCAAAAAGTTTGCAGATGATACAACACTGTGAGGAGTGGTTCACAGCCCACTGACAGCCCAGATGGCTGTGTTGCCTTTCAGAGTCATCAGGACAGGGTGGAGAAAAGGACTGAGAGGAACCTCATGAAGTTCAACAAAGAGAAACGAAGTCCTGCCCCTAAGGAGGAATAACTCCAGGCACTAGAACAAGTTGTCCAGACAGATTGTGGAGGGTTTTATTCTGGGAGATATTCAAACCCCAACTGGACACAGCCCTGATCAAGCTGACCTTGCTTGAGCAGTGATGGGGCTGGACTGGGTGATTTCCAGAGGTGCCTGACAGCCTCAGCCATTCATTTCAGCCTCAACATTACCTTTGTTGGGACATGGCTCTAGCCCTCTCTAATTTTGGAGGAGCTCATGGCTCCTACTCTACAGCCAGTGGTATCACATACAAAAGAAGCTATTTGTATAGTGTATAAACGCAGCAGAATCTGTATAAAGGTCATGAAGACATATTCTATTTTATCTACTTGTAGACACTGCAACTGCAGTAAGCGATTCCATAACTCACTTAAATGGGAGTTTTGTTAGCATTAGATGTAGCTTCCAAATGCCTGACCTGCATTTTTATGGGTGATTTGTTAGCAGCAGTGGTTAATCCTGCAGAAAGAAGAAGTTTTGATACTCAGCAAAGTACTAACTTTACCTCATCTCCATTTCTAAGAGAACTTTAGATAGCAGATTCATGTTTTCAGAATGCTGCATTTTGCATCACACTGTTTACTGTAATGAAACAAGTAATTTATTTTTATCTGACCCTGCATCACATCTCTCACTTCACTGCTGGTTCTGAACGTCAGTAGAAGGTGCTTGAACTGTGCTTCTCCACACCAGTGATGCATCCACAATGGGATCTTCCACAGCCCAGAGTAATGGCTCATAATTGTCACCAGAAAAAGTTGTACATTTCATTTTTTCTTTTTAATCTTATCTGGTGATAAGAAAGATTTGGAATCCATTGCTTGGGAAAGCAAACTGGCATTTTTATCACCTAAGAATGAATCCTACTTTAACCTTGCTGGTTATTGCTATTAATTGCATTTGTCATGATGTCAAAGCAAACGCAAAAACTAGTATTATTACTTAACCATAGTAAGTGTGGCAAGTGTACACAGCAGCTTCGTATCAGGAAGGTATAATGGATTTCTATGAGCTGAATGCTTTATATAAATATTTTTCTGTAGTATGAATGTCAGTATCAAAGCTAATATAACAGACATAAACTATGATCTATTTTGATGTTGGAGGAAAACAAGAACACAGAATGTTATTGATGAGGAAGGTTTCTGCAGGGCAGAGGGAGTTTCTTCTGTGAAGCGGCTGTCACAAAGTGATACCGGATTCCTCTAACACAGTAAAGTTCAACTAAGTAAAATCATGTCAACATCTCTTCAGTTTCATAAATTACATGTAAGCTCTGAATGTATTTTAGTGATACTACAACAGTGTCATCCAAAGTGCGTGTCCAACCCATTCCCATGAGGAAATCTCTCTAAATAAAACCAGACAACTGTCCGAGGATCTGGGTATGGTACCTAGCAGGTAGAGAGGAGTGAGTTTCAAGATGTGGGGAGGGATATGAGCCCCAGTGAAGGGGCTTAACTGGGGGATATGAGGACCAAATGAGTACCTGTAAACCTCCTTTTTGAGAGGAAAGTGCTTCTGTGTTTCCAGTGGTGGTAGATTGCATAGTCTGGTACCTTTTCAGATGACCACGCTGAGCGGTGAAGATCTGAAAGAGGAAGGTCCAGGATATAGCCCCTGCTATATCCATTTTCCCTCAGCAGTTCTTGTGCTAAACTATGTTTCTTCCCTTGCAGGTATCCGTTCTCCTTTAACAAGACCCAAACACCAAGAACCAAACTGTGCTTATGCAATAACAAACATCTCTCACCGATATATTTATGTATGTATTTGAGGCATAGTTTGCAAAGCAACAGGGAAAAAGCTACTATTTGGAAAATCTTCTAAAACATAAATGGTGCTCTTATTTTGCACCTCCCAGTGGGTAGCTCTTTACCTTTTGGATGATTAATCACTTAAAACAAAACTTGTGTTTTTTTTAAATTAAACGAGCAAGCTAGCTTGGGGAAGCAAGCTGCGCAGTGTCCTGTGGCCAGCAGTAAATATTGCTCATATATATATACTCATGGATATACTTGGAGAGCTTGTGCTTCTGCCACCCAGTGCTGCTTCAATAGAGACCCACCCTGTTTCTGACGCAGCTCAGAGTGCCAGGGACAGCTGCCAGAGCAGCTGCCCCAAGCCCAGGCAGGGGGACCTTATTCACCTGGCTGAGCCATGACAGACCTGCCACACTAAGGATGTGGGAAAAGAGGTATGGCAGTGCGTGGAGGTTAACCCTTGTCACATGTGACTGCATTCCAGCACCCTGCACGTTGCTTGTGCCGAGTACCTTGCCCTGGTGTGAGCAGTGCTTTGGTTTTAAGGAAGTAGAAGAGGAGGGAGTTTTATATTAATCTTCCCTAAATTACACCTACAGAGTTTCCTTCCTTTGGCCTAGAAAACAGTTTAAAGATTATACATCTAAACAGATTTTTTTTCCAAGTTCTTCTTACTTGCTCTTTTGTTGAAAGACATCATTTGAGGGGGTTCCTTTTCTATTCTGCTTTGAAAACTTGTGGCAGTAAACCAACATATTCCCTTCCATTTGCATAGTTACCCTAATATAGAAGCTTCAATCACAGTCTGAGACAGCTTCCTTCTAAAACAATTTTCTTCCTTGATCGGTCTTTGAACCTACAGGTCTTTTATTAGATTCCACAAATGTATCTCTTGGGGGTAGTTTCATCAGAATTAGCACGAGATCAAAAATGTCAAGGCATCAAAGCAGCAGTCTGTTCTCCCTCAAGCCAGATGTCAACATAATCAGCCCACTGGTATTTTTCCCATATCCCCCTAAGACTCAAGTTGCAAAGTGTTTAACAAGGCTTCTTCAAAAAAAAAAAAAGGGAAAGCAAATGAATTGAAGGCGAATCCTCTCAAGTGACTGAATAAACCAGCCATGCAGAGAAACTATTTTAGGGCTACATAGACTTGAAGCTGTATTACCATTTCACATTTCAGCTTCTCCATTTATCACCCTTGAAACTCCTGCTTCAAATAGGACTGGGAGTGGTAGTAGGGCTGCTTTTGGCACCATCTAGACTGAAGACCGTGGTTTCTACAGTCTGCTACAGTCACAATCACAGGACAGACCTTTGGCATGCAGAAGTGTCTTAAAGCAAGATCATTATTAGTGAATGTGAAAAATTGAGCAGAAAACTGTTTTGATGACAGATGGAATTTCAGAACAGTAGAAATGCTGATGGTCCTGAAAAGTGATTACATTTACATATAGCCATCACTGCAAGATCATATGAACCTGGCTTCACATTTCAGTAAGAACACCTAGAACTGGGAAAGCTGAGATGAAAATTTCTTCTGAATGTGTTGATTTTACTTTTTAGCTCAGTCTCTTCTAAATAACGGCACTTTCTGAAGCTCAGCAGTGTGTGTCTGCTTCTAGAAGCAGTAACACTTGATGTCTACAGTTCCTACCAGGGACTGGTGTGCAGAAAGGCTCTGGCTTATACTTGTTCCTGTGCAGACCAAGGTCACTGCTGAATCCTGTGCCATGGTGGGGGTGCAGTAAGTGAGAGGCTGCACCTGTGGGGAGGAGCGGACAGGACAGGTGACCCTACACTGACCAGCAAGGTGTTCCATCCCATAGACGTCATACTGGGTGTAAAGCTGAGGGATCACAAGGGTCAAGCTCTCTTCTTCAATGGCTGGTGTCCAGGGAGGATTCTGTCCATTCTGCCTTCGATCCCAATCTGTGCATTCCTGACTCTAGTTCCAGAATCCAGCTCTCAAATCTGTTTCCTGTCGGCTGCTGAGCCCAGCCTGGGCCTTCCCCAGTGTCTGCGCACAGCATCAGCGGCGATGGTGATGTAATTGTCATTAGGGGGGTTGGGTTCAGTATTGGTATAGTATTTATTTGTATAAATTTTGTTTTATTGTTATCGTTTCCATTAAAGCAGTTTAAGTTTTCTCTCCAATCCGTAAGTCTCTCTCTCCTATTCCCTTTCTCTTCCCCTTTGGGCAGGGAGAGGAGTTAATAGACAGCATCTGTCATTTGTGTAGTGGCTGGCCCAGCCCTAACCCTTGACACCATCACACTTGTGGCTTTTCTTATTCAGCAGTCTATCTAAAAGTTTGAAAGGAACAACTGTTATTCTTAGCCATATGCACCTGCAGACAAAACTGAGTGGTGTGTAAGCTATTGTTTTTATCATTAATTGTGCTGTGAAAGATTCCTGCCAGGCTGAGATGTTCAAAGGAGTAGTGTGAACCAGGACTGATCCTCTCCATGGGCTTGCTCATGTACTGCCCCATAGCCGAGCTGGCAGTGGCTGCCTCTCACTACCTCACTAGTGGAAATTACTACCCACTTCCACCAGCTCAGGTGGCTCATTTCACCTGCCTCCACACTGAATCAGGCACCTTAATTCAGGAGGGATTAAACAATTAAAAAAAAAAGGCACAACAGAAAACAAAACAAGGAGATAACAAAACCAACTAAGCTTGCAGGTGGAATGCATGGGCAATTGTTGCAAACGGCAACAAAAAATTTGTCTAATCACCTCATTCAGCTGCTTGATCTAACTTCTTAACCTAGTTTAAGTTATTTCCACCTTTTGGGCATGCTCATCTCTCTGTTTTACACATAACATAGGTCTGTGTCTGTGTATAAAGTAAGAAAAACATGTATTTAGAAGCTGAAACTGTAAGAATTACATTTTCATGTTCACCCCAGGACAAAAGCTTTTGTCTCATGCTTCCAGTCACAATTCACTCATCTTGTGCCTTCCTACTACGAAGAAACTAATGTGAGTGCAGATTTCCTGCCCATGTCCCTGCCCCATGCTCTGTTTCACTCCATACACAAGTGCCCCCTGTATTATTTTAGTTCATTTTGCTGTAGTTCTAAGGAGTCTCAAAGGGGTCTGGATTCAAAGAATGGTGAGCAACCTATGTGGAAGACTTCAGATGAGAGAACCAGGCACGCTTGCAGGCTAACACAGCTGAAGCTTGGGCATTTGACTTCTCTCTAATTTACAGTAGGATCACACACATCTGTTCTGTGCCATGTCTGTCCTGACAGTTCTGGCAGCACAGTGCTCCGACCATGAAGGCAACCTGGAGTGTGCAAAGTGTTGTGGTTCTCTTCCTCACTGTCAGCGTCGGGGAAAAGGAGAACATCAGAAGCCAGAATCTTTGCACTGTCAATGCTCAGCATCTGGGAGTGATCTTCCAAGGATTGTCTCTCATCGGTATTCTACTTTCTCTCAGCAGGGCTCCCGAGATGTGCACTGCAGCCATCAGCTTAACCCATTCTGTGCTCTCTGGATTAACAAAGTGTCGATTCCCTTTCTCCTTATCTTCTTTGCCCCTTAATGAGATTATCCCACAGTACTCTTCTCCCATTGTACTCACCATAGAATTTTCTTTAAGCCAGGTTTTCTAGGCTGTTCAGATCTCCTACTCAGGTCCACCTTTTTAGAGTGGATTCTGGTTCATAGCTTACATACATTCAGAGAGACGAATTAGCCCACCTCACCTTGATGGCAGTTCTTTCTTTGATTTCATTTATTTATTTCCACATTAGGTGTTTTTAGTTGTTATTTTTTTTCCTCCTCATTGGCACAGCATTTACTGGACAAAGGAGCAATCACCTTATACATCCTCTCAGATTGCGTTTGGGATTTGACTACTACATTCCTGTGCACAGTGTCAAACAGCAAATGCAGCCAACTCACCTGTTAGGAATGAGAGACCGGGAAATTAGCAGTGTGGATACGCGGCAAATATCAGTGATGTGGTTTCATGATCATAGGTAGCACTGAGAAAATGTCACACAATCTGTCACCGGTTGGCACTGCGGCAGGACCAACCACGGGACAATTTCTCCCTCCAATCACCTCTTACCCATTTCAGGAGAGAAGGGTCAAGGAGAGATGAGAAAATGTAGGCGAGGCCTCAGTTACGTTTAGGAAACTAAAACGGTTTTAATAACAAGAGAACAGTATTATATACAAAACCGAACAAGATATCAACAAGTATGTATAGGATCAGGGCTCTGGTGCAGCAGGTGAAAGGAACAAACGTAATAGAAGAGAAA
>NW_010429816.1:12078-12739 GCF_000710305.1 Buceros rhinoceros silvestris | reverse complement strand
TATTATTATTTTCTTTTTTCAAAGAGTATTGTGATCACACTGAACATCCAAACCCACTTGAAAAAGATTATATTAGAGATTCAGATTTGGAGGAAGTGACTCAATCACAAAATATATAGGAGTAGCTGATACAGGTACTGGAGCACACAATATAGGATTTAGTGCATTAAGAAGGTTCTTTAGAGCTGAAATTAAATATGGGGTGTGGTTTTTGAAGTAATATGCTATTAAGGGCAAAGGTGTGAACTGCAGGTTGATTTCACATGGAAGGCTTTCTCAGCAACGCAAGCTCTGTTTATATGTTCTACAGACATTTATAAAGGTGGTGTTTGTTAAGCGACACCTGAGCAGTTCTAGTATTGAGTGATACTTAATACAACAGTGTTCAGTGGCAAATTATTCCTGTGTGTCCACTGGCCCAGGAAATCTGGTTTTCATCCTTTCAGCTACCTATCCCACTGTCTGCCTGTCCAAGGCCGTAGACTAAGTCAGTGTGTAGTCATCAAAAAATGCGGGTAAATAGAGCTCACTAATGTAAGAAATAGAAGTTGTTCTTGCTTTCAGTGACTGCACTGAAAGAAATCCAGGTACTTTTATGCTTTTTTTTTTTTTTTTTTTTTAATTTTACCGCTGCTGTACGGAAATCAACACTTTGGTTTAA
>NW_010429816.1:0-12053 GCF_000710305.1 Buceros rhinoceros silvestris | reverse complement strand
TTTTTTTTTTTTTTTTTTTTTTTTAAATTTACCGCTGCAGGACTGCAATACACAACTTGGCTTAATACTCTCATTCCTCCTTCCAGCCTTGCTCTCCCAGAAAAGGCAAGTATATTATTTCACACCATGCTACTGGTGTTCTTTTCATAAAGTTAATTTTACAAACAGTGGTGCATTTTTAAGACTTTTCCAGCATGTTATTTGAAGCATTGAACTTCTTGTGGGCTTATGCTGTTGGAATGGATGTTGCTCCTAGGAGAACATGAACGGAGGAGATTCTCGTGTAAATACCAGTTCCATTTGAGGAGAAACAAGGTTCAATATCTTCACCGGGGAATAGGCATCAGTGCTTTCCTTAGCTCTGTTTCCCACTCCTGGTCTGTTACAGCAGCCCTGTTAATATTCCCAGCACCTCACTGACACTTCTCTGCAAAAGCGAAGAGAGGACATGGTAAAGTGATGAGAACAGGGAGGATAACATGATCAAAATCCAACATAGAAAAACAAAATAAAATGGAACCCAATGAAAGCTAAAAGCCCAATTAGTAGTAAACCTACACCCCATCACTGCCATACAGAGAGCATTACACAAGACAGACCTGAGAGTTTGAACTACAACTGGCTTTTCCTTTTCCAAAAATGGTTATTTTAAGTCAGTTAATTTCCGAATTAACTCACATTGCTATACCGCTTCTTTTATGAAGTTGTATAGATTTCTCAAATCTACCAGATAGAAGGTGCTAATAATTGGTATGGGGAAAGGAATGGCATACCTACATTTTTGTTATATTTTGGGTGAGAGATGTATCATTGAAGGAAACTTCCTGCTTGTTACTGCTTGCCGTGCTTTGTTTGACATCATAGTGCAGTCTTATTGTACAAGAAGTGAATCTATTTCAATGAAACTGAACCAGCAGATCACACACAGAGTCACAGCACGGTAGGGGTTGGAAGGGATCTCTAAAGACCATCTATTCCAACCCCCCTGCAAAAGCAGGTTTACCTAGAGCAGGTTGCACAGGATTGCATTGAGGTGAGTTTTGAATATCTCCAGAGAAGGAGACTCCACAACCTCTCTGAGCAGCCTGTTCCAGTGCTCCACCACCCTTAAAGAAGTTTTCCCTCATATTCAGATGGAAGTTATTGTGATCAGTTTGTGTCTATTGCTCCTTGTCCTGTTGCTGGGCACCACTGAAAAGAGTCTGCCTCCATCCACTGGACATCTGTCTTTTATTTATGTACAAGCATTGGTAAGATCCCCTCTGTCTTCTCTTCTCCATTCTAAACAGACCCAGGTCTCTTGGCTTCTCCACCTAAGAGAGGGATGCTCCAGTCCCCTAACCATCTTTGTAGCCTTCCACTGGTTTCTCTTCAGTAGTTTATTGTATCTCTTGCACTCAGGAGCTCAGAACTGGACTCCAGATGTGGCCTCACCAGGGCAGAGTAGAGGGAGAGAACCTCCCTCGGCTTGCTAGTCACACTTTTCTGAATGCACTCCAGGATGCCATTGGCTTTCTTGTCCTGAAGGGCATTTCTGGTTCATGGTTATCTTGTCATCCACCTGAACTTTCAGGGCCTTCTCCACAGAGCTGCTTTCCAGCAGGTCAACCCCTAACCCCTCATGGTACATGGGGTTATTCCTTCCCAGGTGCAGGACCTTACAGTTGCCCTTGAACTTCATTCAATACCTTTCTCCCCAACTCTCCTGCCTGTCCAGGTCTTGCTGAATGGCAGTGCAGCCTTCTGGTGAGTCAGCCACTCCCTCCTCCCCGCCCCAGTTTGTATGATCAGCAGACTTGCTGAGGATACATCATGCCCCTTCTTCTGGGTCGCTGATGAATAATATATTGAAGAAGACTGGTCCTAGCACTGACCCCTGGGGAACACCGCCAGCTGCAGGCCTCCAGCTAGACTCTGTGCCGCTGACCACAACCCTCTGAGCTCTGTCATTCAGCTAGTTCTCAATCCACCTCACTGTCCACTCACCCAACCCACACTTCCTAAGCTTCCCTGTGAGGAGGATGTTAAAGAAAGTGTCACAAGCCTCGATAAAGTCGAAGTAGACAACATCCACTGCACTCCCCTCATCTACCCAGGCAGTCATGCCCTTGTGAAAGGCTATCAGATTGTTTATGCATGATTTTCCTTTGGTGAATCCGTGTTGAGCACTCCTGATAACCTTCTTTTCTTTCAAATGCTTAGAGATGACATCCGGAATGAGATGACCCATCACTTTTCCAGGGATGGAGGTGAGGCTGACTGGCCTTTAGTTTTCTGGGTCCTCCTTCCCACACTTTTTGAAGACTGTAGTGACATTGGCTGTCCTTCGGTCTCAGGGACCTCTCCTGTGCTGCATGACCTTTCAAAGATGGTGGAGAGTGGCTTAGTAATAACATCTGTCAGCTCCATCACCACTCGTGCGTGCACCCCATCAGGGCCTGTGGATTTGTGGGTGTCCAGCATGTCTATTTCATCTCTCACTCAATCCTTCTCAACTGAGGGAGTGTCTATCACATGATGAAGTCAAGAGGCTTATGTAATGTATCCAACATTAACAAGTATTCATTCTGCAGGATGTGACTACTGCTAGTCCAAAGTAAAACCTGCTGAAATGTGTCTGGTGTGGACAACACATTCTGCCTATGGTCCCGTAGTACCTCATTATTTGCCAGTGTAGACACCAGCAATAAAATTTCCATTCTACGTATGGCAAAAATGGCCTAACTGATTGGCAGCTTTAACTACATCAAAAAACAGCTGAGACAATTTTTGGAGCTCTTTTTCTTATCTTCAAGGAAAATAAAATCTGCTAGTAAGTACCAAAGATAGGAAAGTCAGTTTAAGAAGGGGTTATTTTATTAGGAAATGGCCATTTGAATGTCGGGACTTATAATGGAAACTACTTTTCCATCTTGGTTACAGCTGTTGTTACTGTTCTGCCACAGTCTAGTAGATAAAGAATGATACGTAGAATTTGCAAAGTGTTTGCTCATTCAGGAAAAAAAAAGGAAATTCACAAAATATCTAGAAAAGTAGGGTGATTGTGAAATCATACAAATGAATGCAGAGAATATAAGTTATTTGCTGGCATATGGAAAGACTTCATTATGGAAATAAGCCAATCTGAGAAAGATCTGTCATATATACATGTTATATAATAAATACATCCAAGCTTGAGAGCATTAAAGCTAATTACAAAACTTCATATATCCCCGCAGAACCCTAGGAGTCTAAGAACCTGTGAAAAAAGTTGCCTAAATGTCACGTAAAGAAGTTGTACTAAGGTTTTTTTTGCAAGCTACACATGTGTGAAGACCAATTCATAACAAATGTCAGTGTCTCTAACTCACAAATTCTCTAATTCATTCTTGTTTTTATTACCCTCCACTCTAAAATGTTGTAAGTGTAGTACACAGACTCATGTATTTATACTAGTCAGTCATGCAACCTATAATGTAATTATCAACTTTAAATTTTCCTCTTGGAAAAATGCAGGATAAACTCAAAACCCCAAAGAAAAGATACATCTGATTACACTAATAGAAAAACTAACATCCAGACTGTCACTAAGGCTTCAGAATCTAGAACATTTGAACAGAAAGGACCTGTGCTGACTGCACTGCTTGATCCATATCTTAAGGGTATAATTAACACCACTCTTTATTTTCACCCCACACAGTTTTCTGTGGCCAAGGAAATGGCCTCATAAAACATCTAATGTCGGCTTCAATCTAATTAGGTTTCATATCAGAGATCATAAAACCCTACTTCACAATGTTTTTATTTTTAAAAAACAACCTAGTGAAACTTTGGCATGTAAATGGATAGAACCATAGGCTTTGCCCACTGTAAACATACATTTTCCTTCGCTACCTCTTGATGATACAGGCAAAAAGACCCGTTTATGTGTCAATAGTGATGATCTCAGTTGAGTCACTAAAAGTAATTGGAAATTATTCGGAAGAATAACAGGTCAACTAAGCCTAATTTTAGGTGATATTTCCAAGACTAGGAGAAAATAAGAACTCACTATACAGCATATTTGAATGTGCATTTCTTTGTTGAGCTAATAGTACTTTGTATATATGGCAATTAAGATTACAGGAATACTGTTAAATAACAGTAAAATGAGATTTGTGGATAATAAATGGGTCTCTGAATCAAGAGATCTGGTTTCCATATCTACCTTTCACATACACTTCTGCTATAACCTTGAGCAAAACATATTCCAGCTACACTTGTCTCAGCTTTTCTAGCCATAAAACAGAAATGACACTTCCTCACCTCATTGGAATGAGGTCGTGGTCATTTTGGTGCTGTTTGTTGCACATATTTCAGAAGAAAGGCAGCTATATCACTCAACCATTATTTCATAAGGGGAACATGATACTAACTGCATCTAACTGAGAGGAGGAAAAAAATCGTTGTATTGCCAACACCTCTACTGGACCTTTGCTCTTGATTAATTTCTATTCAAATGAAGCTTCTGTTATAATTTTCTGTTAATCATATCAACAGATTAGAAGTTTAGAATACATTCATCTCAAAGAGTATAGTTTACATACAATAAAAATATGCATCTTTAAATGACTTGTTACTCTAGGAAACATTTCTATGATATTTTCTTGGAATTTTTTTTTCTAAACTTGTCACTTGCCAACGTAATTACCTAAATAGAAAGTAATTTAAACTTGGCATAGAGAAATGTGATTCAAATACTCAAATCATACCTAATCAACCTGTCAATTGTTTTTTGAGTGCTGAATGACTGGTGTGTCATAGAAACTGTGGATTTAATAGGATTTAAATGTTTTTTGTTATAACTGTCAGATAAAAGATGAAATGGTAAATGTCTACCCATCCAGGATTTTCTAAGAACTTACACTAGAATAGACACCACTACCAAATTCCACCCAACAGTTATTCATAAATTTACAGGAACTTCTTCAATCTGTTATGCGTTTTTCAACTCTGTAAGTAAAGGACTGACCTGAGATATTCACTGAGATCAGTGTATATCACTTCTATATCTTCCTTATAATTTCTCTTCTCAAGCTTAGATCATTATCAAACTCAGCAGTACTGCCAGTGTCTGTAAGCAAAGCTCTTTGCTATGATATTTTGAAGCTTAATACAGTATCCAAAAATCTGCTTCTGTTCTATGTATTCACTTATTACTCTGCTTATGGAGTGAACAGGGTAGGAGAAGAAAACCATGAAATGATCTAAAAGTTCCATGGTTCTTGTGGTCCGTTTCTGCAGAATTTGAATTTTCTCGTGCATGCTGTGGGGAACCTGGACTCCAATTTCAAAAACATGAGCTATTTAGGAAGTTCGAGCAGATGTATATCGGACAACGTAATGCTTTAAACTGCAATATACAAATAGCTTCATGGATCTTACAAAATCCTGAGTTCTCATGTGTCACGGTTTAGGCCCAACTGGCAATTACACACCATGCAGCCACTCACTCATTTCTCCCTTTCCCCCACAGAGGGATGGGAAGGAGATTCAGAAGAAAAGGGTGAAAATCTGTGGGTTGAGATAACGAGAGTTTAAAAGAACAACGCAAAGAGAGAAGGAACAACAGTAATAGCAATACTAATGAAATAACAGATAAAGTGAGTGATATGCAACACAACAGCTCACCACCTAGAACTCACTAACTGACCGGCTGGTCACTCAGACTGCATGCTGTGGCCCCTGCCCATTTCCCCCTTACCTGTACTGGACGTGATGACAATATGGTATCGAATATCACATTAGCTGGTTCATTTTGGCTATCCTGACTGTGGGCCCTCCCCACTTCCGGTGAAAATTAACCCCGTCCTATCTGAATCTGGGACATCACCAGTACTGAAACAATTTAAAAGGAGAGCTAAAATGAAATATATTTTAAACAAATGCCAAAAGAGTGTTCTAAAATGTTTATGTTACAAGTCTTCTAAGGAAGGATAAAGTGCTATTAAAGTAAGACTATTTGAGTTGCTGTGCAAACTGAAGTACATGGAGATAATACAAGTTCATATAACATCTGGAAAATTTTCTCATGCAAAGGTAGGAAGCCCAAAGATAACCTTCTCAAACTGTGTAGTCCATATAATCCTGGTGTGTAAAATAGGGATCAGGCACAACACCTTAATCTTTGTGTATTCACACATCAATCTCATCCAGCAACTAAAGAATGCTATGTCTGGACAGCATGTATTCACCTGGAAGAGAAAATAAATCCAATCAGGATTCAGCAAGTGTTCCCATACAACACTGAAAATGCAGCTGCATATGTTTTTGTAGCCATTGACATCACCAGCCACAAAGGCACACAATTTTTTAGAAGAGACCTGAGGTTGTCCAGTCCTCTCATAGTATGACAATATTGCAAAACAATGTCAGCAACAACAAAACCACTCACAAAAATTTCTCTTTACTTTGTCTTGATATCTGCCTCCTCATATGCGAAAGAAGTATTAAGCAGTGAGTGTAAAACACAACTACCTACTTCAAACATAATGGTGTCCCTTAAATATTAGCTCACTCCAGAATTAGAGTTGTAATTTCCCCCACCCCTGTTTTAGGGCAAAAGGCCAATGGAGCTGGCTTCTAAATCTACCTATTTTGTCAATATTTTTGTCACAAATGGCTGACTAACAAGGAAGGTAGGAGCACAATAGTATTTTGGAATATGTAGCAGACTCAGGCAAAACAATTGAGTATACTATGGCAAGAGTGAAAACATTTTTCAGAGACTTAGTTTTGTGATTTGAGCCAAGTTAGTATAAAAATTGTTACATAATGGTCTATTATATATTGGACTAAGTTTTATGGGAACTGTAGACTATTACTCCAGCGATAATGGTGATTGAATTGTACTTCTTTTTACATTCCTGCACACAAAATTATTCTAGCAATGTCCTTTGAATAGATATTACAATATGGTGTAATTCACCTACTCACCTACGCAGAGCAAAGTAAATAGATTTTGTGCTGTGAACAGAGGTGAAGAAGATGACCTAACACCAGCAATTTCATTTGAACAGAAGATGTGGTCCTCAGGAGCATTGTTGGTGACATGTAACCACTGTGTAGAGAACAGATTTATGTCTTCTACATAGTTTTAGGTCCCAATACATAAAATCTACAGACCCTGTAGTACCACACTTAGGATCCCAGTGTCATTCCTATGTGTGTAATTAGAAAGAAATTAAAAGACTGTGGAAGAAATCTAAGTAGAAACAAAAAAGAAAATATATTTGGAAATATATTTGAACTTGAAAAGCAGAAAATTTACACAACAGTCCTCACTCTGCTATTCTGAGTCGATGGGATAGATATAATTGTCTCAAAATCATGTAGTTGGAATATTTTATTTTGGGCAAGTATGAAGATTTTCTTCTGATCTAAGACTGGGCTCAATCCAGTCAAGTAAAAATTGTGTGGAGAGTGTTCAAGCATTTCTTAATTTTTTTTAAGTATTGATACAACAGATAAATATGTGAAAGTCTGTGATTTAAAAAGGAAGGCTTCTAGAATGGTTTTTATTTATAGTTCTCAAGCACTCTCTATGATTTTTCATTATTTTCAAAAAATCTGGGCATCTGAAAGCTTGAATAGGTTAATGGGAGAACTATGTAGATGTGTTCATGCTGAGAGAGCTAAGTAACATATGAGGTGACAGAAAGAGTAGTCAAGAATGCATATGCTGCATTCTACAGGCGTGTAATAATACTTTTGGTGTTATAAAATATTTTTGGGAGGAGTGGGAAGGTGTATTTCTGAAGGTAGATATTATCATATTTTTACACTAGGCAGTAGCAACTTACAGGAGATGTAAAACAAGTGCAAGATGTCTTACAAGTTAGACATCTCATTAAAGAAGTCCTTTCATGACTGCTACCTTACTTACTAAAGGCATTTCCCAGTACTACAGTATAAAATACCAGCTATGTAAATGCAGAAGAATAATATGATGCATATAAACTACAGCTTGCTTTCATTTTATACTCTCAATTTTTGAGCCAGGTTTGGGTTTTTTTTCCCCCCTCAGATGTGGCACATGACAGATCTCTGCTATCCTTGCTTAACTAAAGGTAGAGAAGGAGTTGCAACAAAAGAGGTGAGGATGAAATTGCTCGTGGGCCATTTGACACAGCTCTTATAAAAATTATACACTTGAGTAATGCTGTGCCCTTTTACATAAAATATAATATTTGCCACCATTTGGAGCTGGTTTGCTTCATTAATAATAAACAATATAACTTAACACTTTAAGCTTTGGTCACTTGTTTTTGTTGTTTTTTTCTTTCCCTTGCCAACAGTTCCTTAAGTACTTTGATTTTGCAGCTAAAACATAGTCTCTAAGATTTATATGGCTTTATATGACTGTTAGAAGAAATGTATAAACGTGTTCTAAGCATAATCTAAAACATGAATGCAAAATTGCCTCTGTACCTTTATGCTCTGAATGCTGGACTGACCTTCAGATGTCAGATTTCACTCTGTAGGACAATATATAAAGTCCATTTGTCCCTTACCCAGAATGGGTCAAATTCCAGGTTTGTCCTGTCATTTAATACAAAATTTAATGATTTCATATAATATTATCTAGCCATAGGGTATAATCAGTTGATTATCAGTGCCTCATGACTAAAACACTAATGTTACCTTAGATAGACACCCTTAGGGTAGACAAAGTAGACTATGTAAGAATAAGGAGTTTCTATTATCCTTGTTTTGGCAGTGAAAGAATCCTTACATGAATACTGTGTCCACTCTGATGTTCAAGATTGAAAGAAGATACTGAAAAGCTATGGGGAAACAGAAAATTGGTAATACAGAGCTCTTCAGTATAGTAAATATAACGAACCAGATCTGAATAAAATTGATATTAAAAGTATACCAAGACTTACTACTGAGGCAGGTACAACCACTCCCCTGGTCTGAGATACCTCCAATCACTAAACTGCAGTGCTTGCAGGACAGATTTCTGAGAAACTGCTAGAAACCTCTGGAAGCTTCTCTCTAGCTCTGGCCAAGCCCTCCGGTGCATGTATCCTCCTTCAAAGTGGGTCTGCAGCCAATGGGGTAATGACCATAATTACACGGTCATATTAACAACCACGTAAGACCACAACTCAGATTCAACTACAAGTGTAAATAGAGTGCTGCCAGGGATGAGTTGGAGTCAGTCCTCCTTGGAGCAGCAGGTCTGCAGTCAAGGGAAGGCTCTCTCTTTAGGTTGGGATGCCACCTAAGAAAAATTCTCAAGGTTGAGAGTCCTCACCTTTGTGTATGTGAGCATTTGCACATTCTGGATTATTATTGCAAGCTTAGAATTGAGGGTGGGAGGTGTAGTGTAGTAATTAGTTTCTTCAGTTGACATCCAGAACCCGTAAACTTGTATGAGCTTCCATTAGTTAATATTTTTAAAAAATCCTTTTAAGCTATATTGGCTGGTTAACTGAGATCAGGGAAGCTCTCATGACAGCTACCTAGTAGAATAACTTATGAATTAATTTTGCTGGATTCTACATACTTAAAAAAATCTTAAAGTTGTTTTGTTTTGATTTTTTTTTCTAGTGAAAAAGAACAGTTTTTATAGAAATTAGTTCATCCAAGGTCTATCCAAATGTCTATCCAATCCAAACAGATGTTTTTAACTGTCCTTTCTGATCCTATAATGCATTAACCATAAATTAACTACTTTTTTTTTTTTAAAGGTCAGATTTTTATCCTGAGTAGCAATTTGGACTCATATTCATTCCAAATAACAGACTCTTCAAATGTGTCCAGCATCTCTTTTTCACACAGACAAGGAGACCAGGATGCCTAGAATGTTGTCTAAAATTTGATAAAACTTTTGTACTTAGATGATGAAGCTGATCTACACATGCATCACAACTTTAATGTGATTTAAACACATGTGCAAAGCACCTCTACCTTGTGAATGCACTGCTTCTAAGTCTTCCAGAACATACCAAACTCATACTTGTCCACACCAGCTCAAACTCCTGAACACTAAACAGCCCAGAACACAGAGACTTCAGAAGTCCAGTGTTTGATGTTAGAACCAGTAGCCCACTGAGCAAATAAACATAATTTCCAGGTATAATTAAGATCCCAGTTGGCTTATATTTCCTCTGAAATCACTGGAGGCAAGAACAGCCAGATTCATCAATCCAGTTTTCTTGAATTCTAGACTACTTCATTTGAGTAGCTAAAATAATATTGAATGTATCTGAGTCTTACTCTACAAATAAGTCTTGATTTAAATGAAAAATAGAATAAAGTAAGGAGCTGTCTATTCTTCCTTCCTTCCTTCCTTCTGGAGGCATTAATAGGATTGCAAATGACGAAAAAAAAGCACTGTGTTTTCATCTCATTCTGTGCTGAAGCTGGAAATTCAAGGTTGGGAAGAGAGAATATCGCTGAGCTTTTGACAGTCTTTTTCAGGCTAGGCTTGTATCTAATTCCAATGTCTGTACTTGGTTTCATTTCAAATAGAGCCCAGTTTCACCAATATTTTCAAGAACTCAAAACAGCTAAACGAATGGTGAAATATATTAACAGAATGTTCGTTATGAGGTTTTATCACCTTTGAGAATAGATCAGATAAATGCAAGCTACCTTCCTTCTTTTCTCTCCGAGCCTGGCAAGCAGCATGGTAATGGTGACTTCTCTCCAGGAAAAAACAAAGTATCTAAGAGCTGCTACTGCTATCTGCTATTTATCCCTCGTAATGTCAATTATTCAGAGGTATAGGCTATAGGTATATATATCTATATATATATGTACATGCTCCTCCAGGACTCCTGTTCTTGGCAGGTCCCGGCCGCCCCGTGCCCGGGTCTGTGATGCCCGGAGGTAGAGCAGTGACTCTTTCACGGGCACCCACTTGCCATGGGGAAGGAGCTTGCATGCCCTTGTGAGGTTGAGAGCTGTGCTGGTGGTGGCATGTGCCTCCGGTGGGGTCTCCCAAGCCAGACAGGTCTCAACTGAAGGGTCAGAAAAAGTGTGTCCACGGGCAGGATGGGCTCACTAGCCTTCGGGCAGCCATCCTAGGAGAAGGACAACTCTGACTCCAAACCCGGGCAGATGGTGCTAGTTTAGCCTTGTAAGGCATCCATCGTCTAAGAGAAGGATACTCTAACCAAACCTACGACCTGAGGACTTTGCTGTCACTGTCCAAGCTCGCTAGGCCCTGGCAGATGAACCTCAGGTGTAAAGGGTGGAGCCAGTTCCACACACGCTGGTGCCTCACCTAAAAAATCCACCACACAGGGCTGAAGGGTGCACTCATCGCTTGCCGTGAGTGTGGGAAAAGCCCTTCCCAGATCTTCGTTCGCGAAGCCAAGCCATGATGATGTTGATGATATATGTACATACCTATAGGTATAGGACTTTACTAGTATTATGCTTATTATTGGTGGTGTTTATTATAGAGTTTTCTACTCTTGTGACATCATATAGATATAAAAAAATCACACCAGAATTCCTTATGTGTCTGTCAAAGATGATTTTTTAGAACAGTATGTGCTTAGGACTTTGGTTTTTTTAAGCTTCTTGAATAACCGTTGTCTTGTTCATAGAACCTCAGTAACATATTTATACTTTTTGCATACAAGTTGGCAATAACAGATCTTGTGTTTAGACCATAGAAGCTAATTCTATAATGGCTGACAAATTAATTAAAGAAAATTCTTTTAGTCTCCAACCCTGTTTTCATTACCTTTTCCATACTTTTTTCATCTCGAACATATGACAAATCTCAAAGCGTATGTTCCTGCCCAGAAGAAATATTATTTCACCTCCAACTTTTTGGGAACCACTTTTAAATAATATGTGGAGTGTCACACAATACCTATGTACAGTTTTAGTTTAAACATAATTAACAGCATAGAACATGAAACACTGCTAATGGTTTTACAAGCTACCTGTCATCAATGTCAAATTCATCAATTGATATTTTCAATCAAATCCCTTGAGGGTACTTATTTCTGTAAATAGCAGCCAAAGTATATAATTCTGTAATCTGTAATTATATATATATTTATATT
>NW_010429815.1:0-853 GCF_000710305.1 Buceros rhinoceros silvestris | reverse complement strand
TCTCCTCAGGTTCCATAGACTTTTGTATGTTCCTGTTCCTCACGGGGTCACCAACTTGATCTTCTTTTACCATGAGAGGAAGGCTGACCCCCTGGTCCCCATCTCATGGTCCATCGACTTGGGAGGTGTGAGAAGAGAGGTTATCAGTGAAGACTGAGGTGAAAAAGTTGTTGTGTACCTCAGCCTTCTCTTCATCTGTTGTTACCAGCTTGCCAGTCATGTTCATCAGAGGGGGTACGCTCTGTTTAACCTTCGCTTTCTGGTTGGCATACCTTTAGAAGCCCTTCTTATTATTCTTTGCGTCCCTTGCCAAGTTCAGCTCCAGCTATGCCTTGGTCTTCCTGACCTCATCCCTACACAACCCGGCAGTGTCCCTATACTCTTCCCAGGGTACCTGTCCCTGCTTCCACTGTCTGTGCAATTCCTCCTTGCCCTGTAGTTTGACCAGCAGGTCTCATCTGGATTGTTCTGGGCTTTTCCCTTCCTTGTCTTATTTCTTACATCTGCAGATGCAGAGCTCTTGTGCTTTCTGGAAAATGTCCTTAAAGATCTGCCAGCTCTGTTCTGCTCCCATGTCCCTGTTTCCCAGGGGTTCCTATTTACTAACTCCTTGGAGAGCTGGAGGTTTACTTGCCTAAAATTCAGGGTCCTGACTATAATTCTTGCCTGACTCATATCCTTCAGGACTGTGAACTCCACCAGTGCGTGATCACTGCAGCCCAGGTGTCCCGGTTTGAGCTGAAACTTCCTTGTTTTGGTTAATGGACAAACAGAATTATTCCATGCAAACACGATAACTCCGCATTTAATTGGTTAAAGGAGGTCAGGTGGAACGTTACGTGTCAAGGCTTTA
>NW_010429814.1:38214-50310 GCF_000710305.1 Buceros rhinoceros silvestris | reverse complement strand
TAATGTATGTTGTTAGCAGCCCGGTTTGAAAGCTCTGAGGAGAATATGTCTTGAAAACTGCCATAAAGCAGCCTAATTCCAGCTCTTGGACTGTCACACCTCCTTTTGGGCAAAGCCCTACACTGTAGCTCCGTAGGTTATCTTGTACCCATACAGGAAGGGGTAGGTTTGCTACAGGGAACAGCCCTGAACTTGTGCTGATACCGTATAGTCCGGTGTGTTTTAACCTAAGAGACCTAAGAGAGGGGATGGTGCGTGGGCAGAGACACAGCCCAGGTCTCTGGAGACCAAGTGCCCAACCTGCTACAGGCTTCCTGTGTAGTTGTGCCATGTTTTTCTGCCACAGCTGCAAAATGAAAAAAAAAAAAATCCCTGCCTTCCCTAACGGGAGCTGTAGAAGGACTTAAGGTTTGGTGAATAAAAGAGATACAGTGTTTAAAGCAGTAAACAGAGAGAGATTTTCTCTCTCAGATCTCTTCTGAGGAGGAAAATATGGATTGCAGTCAGCTGTTCTCTGAAATTCCTCTTGCTCTGACTCATTTTTGGAAGAGAAGCTGATTCACATCCAGCTGCCTTGTGAAGATCCAGCGTATCTTTTCCTTTTTCGAAGGGCGAATGGATAAACCGGTAGCTACTCCTGAGATCGAGTTAAAGCTCTGACTCCATATGCTGCATGTGCAAATGGTGTGGCAGGTTCCACCACTTCCTTCGCCGTTTTGCTCTCTCCATCTCCATCTTGCACGGCTCTGTGCACAAGTTAACAAGCTGGATTTGTCTGAACAGAAACCTTCAAGCATCATACGAGTTTCTTTGCTTTGCTTTGCTTTTTTTTTTTTTAAACTGGTTCCCCTCATAATTTTTTTCCCCTTTTTGTCTTTCTGAGAACAAAGTGTTTCTAGGTCACAGTCCCTATTGGTCTTGTGCTGGTTTTGGTGTTCAATGCTTATTAAAAAGTCACGAGTCTGAGGTTAATTTTTCCCTAGATCTTAATTTGTGTTAACAGATTTAGCTGATACTGAACCAGTTCTGCTCATATGGGCAAGGACCAACTTCTGGAAACAATCCAGGTGACCAAGATGTTTGAAAGTAATTAGTTTTCCGCAAAGCCTTAGGCTTTAAGTGTTGAAGTATTTCAAAGGGACTTGGCTTTCGGAAGAAAGGTAGGGTCAGCATTTTCTGAAGGAGGGGCCCTTCTGGGGAGGGTTTGAAGGTGGGCGCAATTTACCACATCTGAGAATCTGGGGGGATTTAGGGCAGCATTTTATTTACTTTGGGTTTTCAGTAGGAAGTACGAATAAAACCAAGGTGTTTGTGAAGTGCCAAAAGTACGTATTGCTGTAACATTATATAATAAAAGGCATTGTATCAGCAAAGGCTGCAAACCTTCCCATCTCCACTGGTGTTTGTAAAGGCTTTGTAAATTTGACTCTGCTGATCACAGCAGAGTAGATCCCATCTTTTACCCCCTCATTTCTGGAAGCAGACACATTCCAAGGGAAGTAGCATCATATGATTTACACCGTGTTCCTGCCTTAGAGATTTTTTTCCCTGTGACAGTCTCCCCTGGCACTCAGTTCCTTTGGGTCACTGCCTACTGCATGCCTAT
Source organism: Buceros rhinoceros silvestris (assembly GCF_000710305.1). Classification (NCBI taxonomy): domain Eukaryota; kingdom Metazoa; phylum Chordata; class Aves; order Bucerotiformes; family Bucerotidae; genus Buceros; species Buceros rhinoceros. The sequence continues at coordinate 48,704 of NW_010429814.1, read as the reverse complement.
GTAACGCAGACATGGGGATCGTATTATTGAAGTTGGTAAGACTGTGGACAGGCATAAGGCTTACCAGGATTGCAGTTAGCGACTGTAAACTTCCAGGCAGGAGCTAGCTTTTAACATAACCACGCACAGCTCCTAGCCCAATGATGTCTGCAGTACCTCTGTGAACTTCTGTGACCTTTTTCTTTCCTCTTTACAAGGTAAAATGTGACCTGTTGGCCAAGAAGGTCATTGGTTTTGGCTTTGAGAACTTGTCAGTGTCTGTGGCATAATTAATATATTGTGCACGGGAAAAACGGCCACAGACTGGCATGAAAGCTTAGTAACCACTGCACAGAAAGCACTGGAAACTCTTTGATCTTTCAATGAAAAACGCTTTGGTGCTCTTCGCTGATCACTTACTTTGCAACTTCAGTGAACCTGTTCTTGAAAACTATATACAGAATATACACATCATGCTATGAAAACCTCCCTGACTTGACAGTCCACTTCTGCTAAGCTCCTGCTATGCATAGAGAGCTATTCCCTCTCATCCTGACAGCACGAGACAGTCAAAGGACTACATTTGCCATTTCTTTATGTGATTCTTTTGTTTAATGTGCCCGTTTGGAAGCTAGGCTGTGACGCAGGTTGCAGGGAGCACAGGTACAGCATGGAGCAATTCTTTTGATCCTTGCATTGCTGCTCTCGTGACCTCACTCCCAGCAGTAGGGAGGCCAAGAAGATGTCCTGTAGATTTCTCAGGCAAACTGTTCTCTGCTAAAACCATAAACACCGCTGGTCTTTTCTTCCTCTACCTTGGAATCAACTTTTTCATTTACCCTACTTACGAATTCTTACTTTTAAATCCTTTGCAATTCACCTCTAAAACACTACAGATGAACATTCACACCTTCCCCCGCCCGCCATGTCTAATTACAGAAACTTACAATTAGGGATGTTAATGACAGATTATTAGGCATTAAACTACAACGCGATGCTCCAGTAACATCAAAAATGGGTCACGCTGTAGGTATAATTATCCTGCTTCTCCAATAACACACCCTAGTTGTGCCTCTTTTTTGCAATAACCTTTGTCTTTCAGGACAAAGCATGGGCAGCTCTCGCTGTCCTGAAGGCTGATCTGGAGTGGGTTGCTGAACTGGCTGGCACATGAGCCCAGCCTTCAGAGGGACTGAACAAACTCGGATGTAGCGTCTTTGCAACTTGGGAGAAAAGCAAAAAGGGATTTAGACGCCTGCCTTTGTTACATGTAGTTAGAAAACAGACTCCATGTCACAGAGGGATAAGCCAAGGGATGATAGAAGGCTCCTCGAGCAAAAGGAACAGTGACCCCAGTTTCTGTCTGCCTGCTACTGATGTGGTGCAGTACTCTGAAGGGGAAGAGGGCCTGTAGAGGGGTGAAGGGAGGCAGGCAGGAGGAAAAAAAACAGAGAATGGACGAGTCCATCAGATGAGACTCTGCAGATTAAGAGCATGAGAATCATAGAGTAGTTTGGTTTGGAAGCACCTTCAAATGTCATCTAGTCCACGCCCCCCTGCAGTGAGCAGCAACATCTTCAACTAGATCGGGTTGCTCAGAGCCCCGTCCAACCTGACCTGGAATGTTCCCAGGGATGGGGCTTCTACCACCTCTCTGGGCAACCTCGCCAGTGGTTCACCACCCTCAGTGTAGAAAATTTCTTCATTATATCTAGTCTAACTCTACCCTCTTTTAGTTTAAAACCATTTCCCCCATCACAACAGGCACTGCTAAAAAGTCTGTCCCCATCTTTCTTATAGGGCACCCTTAAGTACTGGAAGGCCACAACAAAGGCTCCGTGGAGCCTTCTGCAAGCTGAATAACCCCAACTCTCTCAGCCTGTCCTCATAAGAGAGGTGCTCCAGCCCTCTGATAATTTTTGTGGCCTCTTCTGGACCTGCTGTAACAGGTCCATATTTCCTGGACTCCAGACTCCAGAGCTGGACACGGTGCTCCAGGTGAGGTCTCATCAGTGAGAGAGGTCTCATCTCTGCTCATCAGTGCAGAGCAGAGGGGGAGAATCCCCTCCCTTGACCTACTAGCCAAGCTTCTTTGGATGCAGCCTGGGATACAGTTGGCCTTCTGGGCTGTGAGTGTGGGTTGCTGGCTCATATATGACTTGTAATCCGCTAGTACCCCCACATCCTTCTCCACAGGGCTCCTCCCAATCACATCATCCCCCAGTGTTGATACTGGGGGCTGCCCTGGCCCAGAATTTCAAGAACCTTGAAATTGTCCTTGTTGAACCTTATGAGTTCACATGGGCCCACTTCCCACATGGGGAAGTAAACTGTAACGGTGGAGTACAGAAGATGTATGAAGATATAGAAATACATAGGAACATGCAAATGAGAGCACCCAAGAGAAGAGAAAAAGGAAATGAAACTGAAATGACCGTGTCAGGCACCGTGTCAGGCTTTGTACTAACTGAGCAAGCCATCTGGGTTGTCGTGTGTGTCCCAGGAGATGCAGTACAGCTACAAGAATAAGGTGACTGTTCAGAGTCCTTAATCAGTCTGTTGGCTACTTTCGCTTTCCTCATTAAGTAGCTAGCACAAAGGCAGAGAATAAACTTATCATGGTTTCCTGGCTTGCCAGTAATCTTCCTTACACACAGGGTTGTCCCTTCAATGCATTTTAACCGGGGTGAGTTTCTAGGAACTGATACGCAAGGAGGCACTTTCAAAGCTGTCTGAAGGGGTGTTTTAGCTCCCTAAATACCAAAATATGCCTTTTCTGTGCATCTGGATCACACTGAGAAAGAAAAGAGCATTTATTCTACTTTTCATTTGACTGTGAATTAAAGAAACGTCTTTCCTACAAGCTGCTGAGCTTTGGTGAAGGCAGATCAGACATGCAAAGGCTTGGTAGTTCTGAACATGCTGGCAGGGGGCACAGCTTGTGCTGTTACTTCTCAGAAATGAGGTAAATAGTATGTTGAGACTGTTCCCATGAACTGGGGAAGGTAATATGCTGAAATTATGATCCTGTTGAAACACTTCTGCTGTACTGTCCTCTCTTTGGTGACAGCACCGACGATGAAGATAGTTTGTTGAGAAACTGTTTCTAAAACGTTGTCCTGGCATGTTGTTAGTACAGAAATTGTCTCAGACCCAGATGCCTTATAGATCGTACAAGATCAATGGATGGGCAGGAGAGCAAGAATGTGAAATATGCGTATGTGCTTGTGCATGGTTTTCCTGACGTTACCCTCATCTTCTGTGACATCCATGACTACCTGGGTGGTTTGCAGGAAAGCTGGCCCTGGGGCTGACTCAAATCGCTCTAGCCCAAGGGAAAGCTCCATGGCAGAAGGGTTAGGCAACAGCTCCAGCCTTGAAGGTAGACACTCAGGTCTGTGTGCAGGCCTAGTGATAAGTTTTAATTTAATTTAATAGTAGTCTTTTGCCACACGTATTTAGCGTGTCATGCCGACACCTCAGGACTGCAGTGGTTCAAAGTGGTTTAAAGGCTCCCCGCGGCTTGCAGAGGTGGCCTGGCAGTGTATTGCCTTGGCCAGGGGGGCAGGCAGTGACCCAAACCGAGCTAGCGAGCAGCAATCACACTGGACCGAGCTGCTTCCCTCAGACTTCAGAGCAATAGTATTGTTTGCTGTTTGCTCTGTGAGAGCACCCAGAAGCTGGAGATGTTGGTGAGGCTGGAGGAGTGCCGGAAGGAGGAAGAGGAGGAGTGGAGGGAAATGCCTTCACCAAAGAACCTGCAGCCCCACCTCCCTTGCTCGAGTCCAAGGCGAATAAAATGAATGTTTGTGGCCTGGTGAAAATGCCTGGCTCCACCACTACGTGCTTTTGATGGAGGTGCCCAAGACCCACCTCTGCCACCCAAATTTCAGAGACCAAACCACAAAAATAGAATTTGCCGAAATAAGGGAGAATCTCTTAAGCACAGCCTATTTTTAGAAGATCCTCTGTGGAGAAAACAAAATCTAGTTAACAACAGCCTTTGTTGTTGCAGTAACCCACCCTTTCACATCTGACCCTGGGAGTCTTCCACCTCTCTGAGTTTGTTAAATCTTGCTGTTAACTGCCCAAGTCCTGCGCAGTTTCAAAGTCCAGCCTGAATATTGCCTTCTCCACCATATCTCACTATTTTCAAGGCACAAAATGAACATTGCCCTTATGAGGAAGGTCTGCTCTTTAATATTTCTATTTAGAGAACAGTAGTTACAATGATTTAATGCCTCTGCTTTTGGTAACTGTAGGCTTGGTGTTTTTGTGTGTGCTAATCTCCACTTAATCTTTCTTACCACTGCAAATAGCATGGGGGAAAAGATGTTTTTGCAGAACACCGTAGCTCTTCTAATTACTGGCTGTGAAGAAATCTGTTTTTCCACCAGTTGACTTGCATGCTTTTTAGTGGTTTAACAGGTTCTGAGGGGAGATCTCTGCCACAGATAGCAACATGAACTTCCCTCCTTAGGAGGCTCGTTGGGTCTGTAAAATTCTCGTAAATGCATTGTCTTACAGTTACTTGCTTTGTGGCGAATGAAGCTGAGGTGGTTTGGTCCGTCCCTTTAGTAGCCTCTGTGTTTTGCAGGCTGTAAGTGGTTCTCGGGAAGGCTCAGGACGGGAGGTGTGCCACTGGGCATGCCTCTGCTTCCCTCCCCTAGCCAGCCACTTCAGCAGGGCAGCAGGTGGGAGCAGTGAACACGGTTGGCCACGGGGCAGAAATCCTAGTGATGAGTCCTCCAAGACAACAGCTTCTTACTACGTTTCAGTATTCGGCAAGCTGACTCCGTTAGTATCGCCGGTGTCATCACTCAGAAGTCATCAGCAGCTGCATGCCAGGGGATGCTCAAGGATTTAGGTGCAATATCAGGACATCCATATTGCAAGGGACCGTGGCAGGGAAGGGGAGCAGCAGCCCCCTGCGAGGGATGCACTGGGCTCCAAGGACACCTCTGGCCTTGCTTTTGGAGGCCAACAGGGAACTGTGGGATCAAAGAGAAGGCTTGCAAGGTCTGAGAGGCTTGTTAAAACGCGTAGCTCTGAACATCTTTCCACAACATACTGTCATAACACTGGCTTGGGAAAACAGCTGAGAAACAAGTGGGAGGAGAGTGTCCAGACCTAGCCTGGGGACGGGGTGGTCCAGCCTGTGGGTTTGCCTCTGCGACTGAAAGTAAGCAACGGAAATATTCTTCCTGTTATGGCAACGAGGACCTTTGCAGAGCCAGTGCAGGCTGTGCTGCCTGGGTGTGCCTCAGCCCCCATGTCCCTGCCTCACCAGGACCAGCAACGGGCAAGGGCTGCAGGCAGTGGCAGCGCATCAGGAGCAGTGGGGAGCACTGCGGAGCACTGCATGGGGCAGCAGCGCTTACTGGGCTCACCACTGCTCGGCTGCCAACCTCCCCTGCCATCTTGGCACAGCAGCACTGGGGCCACTGACCTGCTGCGAGCAGAAGTGGTGTCCAGAGCGGGCATGAGCACGTGACTGATCAGCATGAAGCTTCTCTTACTTTCCGTCCCCGTTGTTTGGGTGCAGGCAGACCGTGAGACCTAAAAAGCCTCAAGCCCGCTGACAGCAAGTTGTGGAGCCTCTAATTTCCGCCCTTTGCCAGGCAACTCCCCGGAGCCTCAGTCAAAACCTCCTCGCTGGCGCAAGAGCTCGGCATCTTCCCACTTCTACTCAGCAAACTAACTAACAGCAAACTACCCCCACCCCCAGACATTTGCATCCAATTATCCTGAATTTCGTCACAGAAACCAAATTTTGCCTGGCCAGACTTTGAAAGGGACAAAACCAAATGCCGCAGGTCACAGCCTGTTATATCTGATCCGCTCTCCAGATTTGCCACCTTTTTTTTTCTGCCCGGTTACATGGTGTTGATGTCAGATCTTCCTTCTGCTGGACAGATCTTACTGGAAACTCGGTATTAATCAGATCATGCAGTTTGAGGGGAGGACAATGTTATAAATTGTGATTTAAGGAAAGCTGCAAACACAAACAGGAGAGCAGAAAGCTCTTGCTGTCCTTGTGAAACAACTGCTGCTGTTTCTCTGTAAAAACAGACTCGCACTTCCTCTGCTGCAACTTCTCACGCTGCTCGAGTTCCCCAGGGGAAGTGAAGAAGAAAACTCATCAGAGAAACATATCAGGAGGGAGAGAGGTGGTGACTGACTCTACCAATGGCACAATTTAGGGGGGTTTAGGGCATAAAACAGACATAATACCCACATGCTTCTCTAGATTGCTACCATTACTAGGCATCCATAAACGTGAAATAAGTTAAACAGTAATTATCAATGAGACTATCCAGCAGGGAAAGCCTGCGACTAAGGGATAGCACGCGTTATGCTCGGATACTAGTGCCAGCAGGGCAGGAGATGGAAGTTGTACCTGGGTTGCGTTCATGGTTTCCCTCGGGCTAGAGGATGCAAGAGGTGGCGTATGGGCATGTCAGTGGAGCAGCGAGCAGAGGGAGGCTGCCCATGTCACCCTGACCTGGCCACGGTGGGAAGGAGTCCTGACATTTGCCCCTCCACCCTCTCCAAACCGCGGCTGTTGGCTGAGCAATACCTGACTAACACATACCTGAGGGGTGCTGGAGGTGGTTTTCACAACAGGACTCAGGCGGCCTTGCCCAGGTCACATTTCTGTAACTGGTTTGGCCCTTGGCTCACACTCAGCGAGAGCTGTTTAGTAATACTTAAGTCACACCGTCGTGGCACAAGGATCAAGGCGTGAAGCCTTTGAGATTAGAAATCCCATGCAGCTTCCCCAGGTATTGAGGTGTCTATGTGCCTACGTCAAAAAGGGCAGCCCTTTGCTATTTTTCGTGTGTTTCCCTTTCTTTTCTTTTTTCATTGCTGTCAAGACCGTTCCTCCCCGTCATCCCCATCATTGAGAGAAGCAAGAGCAGAAGCCGATACTCAGATGTTTGGTCAAGTCCCATCCTGCCACAGCCTGAAGCAACGTGGGACTCTCCTACTGCCGACTCAACTCCTCCTAACCCGCTGCGGGCAGGAGCATTAGCTCGGGCTCTTCAGGCCACGCGGTCCCCCTCTCACCCAAACCGTGGAAGCATTTAGTAGATTGACTTTCTCAGAGGTGTTTCTTATTCTGCTGGGTCATTCATTCAAATGCCGAAACTGTGACTCATTAGACGGGCAAGCTTGGGATGGGGGAGTGCAGGAAGGAGGAAAAACAGCTTGCAAGAGCCTTCCTGTTTATCTATGGCTTGGGAAAAAAAGGGCACAACAGAATACACACACCCTGGCTCCATTATCTTTGCTGGCAAAGCACTCGCTTGGCTCCGTCCTGTACCACTCCAGGCCAAATCCAGCCCTGCCACAAGCGTGTTTACTTCAGAGGAGTTTACTCGAGAGAGAAATCCAGCCCCTGGAGCCTGAATGCTCGCAGTGTGCGAGCGAGCGCACGGGCACCGGGAGCCCCCGCGACAATGCGCCGTGGCGCTGGCCCCTGGCCACACCAGGGAGGTCGTTTTCTTCTCAGCAATTAGCAAAGTGGTGGCATCGCTAAAAGAAGTTGGATAAACACATTCAACCCAGCTGGGTCCCCGGTTTGCTCTGTTCTCACCACCCTTCCTCCTGGGCGCGCGGCGGGGCCCTGGCGAGCAAGAGCCCGATGCCTGTGCGCTGCGCTTCCATTCAGGCCTGGTTGGAAAGAGGAGGGAGCGGGGGGATAACCCCGTAGCTTTCTTTTACAAATGTCTTCCCTTCTTCTTTTCAGGGAGGAAAAATGCCACCTTCTCTAAGAAAACTGCAGCAAATGGCTGTTTTCATGGGCCTGTTCAGCGGCGGGGGATGCTTCGTGATGTATAATCTTATGCAAAGTAAGGCTCGGTGCTGTTAGCAACCTTATTTCTCCTCTGCCCCTTTCATTTGCTTTTGTGTAGCAGGGAAAATAGCAGCATGCAGGATGTGAAAAGCAGATGAAGTCAAAGGAAGCGTGGCTGAGCCTCTGGGTTCTCCCTCCCTGGGCTCTGCTTTGCCCAGCCCCGGGGCTGCTGCTCTCCCCAGCGCTGCAGCATGCCCTTCCAGAGGTGGGTCTTGCAGAGGGGGCAGGCTGCCGTGGTCAGGGGAAAGTCTGGGTTCGGGGGGGTTTCCTGAGGGTGAGGGGGAAGTGAAAGCTCAGGCAGTAATGGAGCTTTCGTTTCTTACTGAGATTTTACAGCTGGGCAGAAAAAGAGGTCCCTCTGCGAGAAGGTTTATAATGCCTAGCGGTTTTTTCTGTAATCTCTCTGTGGTGCTGGCCATTAAACCCAAGACACCTGTGAAGTGCTAAGACGTCATTAGTTTCTCCTGAATGAAAGGCAGATAAGAGCCCTCAGCATTGAGAAGACCAGGACAAGGAGAGAAAAGCTAGACAGGTGATGTTGCTGTTTACAGACCGCTCCAGTTGCTATGTGTCTTTGGGCAAGAATCCAAATTACTAGTGCAAGTGATGATTCTTTTTTTTCTTAAATTGTTGGATATTTAGCATCAGGCCAGAAACGGCTTTGCCTCTCTCCTGGGGGGTGCCACAGGCCTCTGGCCCTATGCCTCTCCCTTGCTGGTGCGGTATCAAATGATACCACTTTTCACCTACCCTTATATCAGAAGATGTTGCCAGAAAAGAGTTGCCAAGCCTGTTCCTCAAGCCCTCAGTTAAGCTCTGAAACCTCCCCTTCATTTTACACGTATTAATAACAAATCAGACAGGAGTGGAAAGCAGGCTTTAATATGAGGCAGCTCATGCCCTCAAGCTCTGGAGTACATGACAGATATATGATCCTCTTATGCTTTAAAATACTGAATCTGGCTTTAACAAGGACATTAGCATTTTTAAATTTTTGGGTTCAGCATTGTCATCTAGAAACCTCTGGGGGGAAAAGAAAAAAAAGTCACCTCCAGTGCTGTACAGAACGCCAAAGGGCTCGTTCCCACATCACTTGGCTGTGCAATCTAGTGGCGCAATGCAATGGCCACTTCTGCCTCTACGGCAATATTGGTGGCCACCAAGTAGCTGTCTGATAACAGTGACAAGCCAACCGGGCTGTTGAAAGGCCACTTTCTGGTGCAGGATGTGTCCTTCTGTAGCCTCCAACAGCCAGGGGAGCCACACTGGGACTCTTCCTCCCACACCCAGGACTGTCCCAGTTTCTTCTGCTGTCCCAGTGCACAGAACTGACCCGTCCTGGGACCTGTGAGGTTTCCATAGTGGTGGGTGCATCCCTCCCATTCCTTTAGGCTGGAGGAAAGTTTGCATGCACGTGGTCTCTGTGAAAGATGGTACAAATACTCGGGTGATCCTAATCCCACTCACCCTCTTCACCTCCATACCCTCCCCACAGGAGGAGTCACCCCAGCCACCTCCAGCATGCTTTCAGCTCTCCTACGGAAAATCACCTGCATGAATGGATTAGTTGGGCATTTCATGTCCAGTACACGAGGTGCAACAAGGAACAGCCGAGAAGGAGCACTGGAAAACTCAAACCCGCTTCCACTCCAACCTGCAGGATGAGCACAACGTACTTTTAATGTGCTCTGGGTGGCTGCAGCCCAGATGGCCCAGGGGGGCTGCGGAGGACCAGCGCAGGCTGCAGCCTAGCAAAGCTGTTTCTATGCCAACTGGATGCTGCCTGCTGACAGGGGATGCCTCTAATTAGGGAGAGGGGGCAGCATCCTTCTGCCTCATGCCTTGAGAGCAGTACCGACAGGCAGGAGACCAGGAAACAAACCTTACACCTTGTTTTAAACTCTTTGGAAGGCGAGAGCAGAGCTGCCAGAGTAGGAGTTTCACATGTGCACACTCTTAGCTTAACTCTGCCCTTCTTGATGTCAGGAGAGTGATGTTAGGCTGGTGTGAAGCACATCTAGGAATCCCAGCAAGCAGCCCCTAAAGCTGTTCATGAGCAAGTCTCTGCTGCTGTAAGGAGGGTCGGCACATTTCCAGCCTCGCAGCTCTACATTGTGCAGTGGTCGCCAACAGAGAGCAATTCCCAGCTATACACAGGAACCAGGCGTTGATAAATAGCAGTTTACTACAATTGTCCTCCCTGTGCCAGCTCCGCAGCATCCAGTCTACTGTGCTAGCGCTGCTGCTTGGCCATTGCCTCTGGTGGCGCTTCTTTGTGCCTCCCTTTTAGTGTGTCCATCTGCAGAGCTGCAGCTTCATGGCTGCCACGTGAAAAGCTGTATCAGGACCACGACAAGAGTTGCACAGAGCAGCAGCTGTTTCTGTCTCACATCAGTGTCTGCGAAATATTTGCTACTCTCAAAGTATTTTCTGTACCTCCTTTAGAAAAAAAAGTGAATTCAGAACATTTTCAGGTATTCATCTGTATGCTTTTCTTTTTCTTTCTTGGTTTTTGCGTTCCTTTTAGATGACACACAAATGTAGGAAAGGCAGGGAGACACAGCCAGGCGGTGAACTGTGTATCGGTACGGAACAGGCTATATCCAGAGCCCTCTTCCCTCAACAGAGCTGATTAGCAGCACGGGTCAGC
>NW_010429814.1:20580-38110 GCF_000710305.1 Buceros rhinoceros silvestris | reverse complement strand
TTCAGCACTGCTTCTCTGATGTAAGGGTGTGTGTCCTCCTTTATCTCCTAATTAATAGTTTTGCACTGGTTTTCAGGGGGGACGTTGTAGTCTGGAGGAAATGTATTTTTCGTTTGTTTTTTTTTACTTATGTTTTGATTTTAAGTGGACAGTCTCCTCACTACCCTGTTTCTCTCCACTAGAAGGCTTTGCCAAGACCCAGTATTACCAGCAGGCTTTGGAGCAGCTGAACAGCAGTCCTGATGCCCTGGAAGCCCTGGGCGCGCCCCCTCTTAAGGTTCACAACATCCGGCTGACAGATGGGAGTAACCGCGTGGACACAGAAAGAGCACAGGTGACGCTGGGGAGCGGTGTCACAGGGTGTCTTCCCAAGGCATGGGGTGACCAGAGATCAGCTGGGGGATTTTCAGCAGGTCACAAGTCACCTGTGGGTACTGAAAGGCAGTAGGATGGGATGCCAGTCGATTTGGAAGAGGAATGGGCTTCCAGAGCCTAAATCTACACTCTGATGTGAGGGACTAGGAGCAGCAAGAGCAGCACCTTCATGTTGTGCTACGTGGGCCCATCGCAGAATGCCAAGGGTCATGCCAAGCCAGTCAATCCTCCTCCTGCTACTGTAAGCTGCAAAATCATTTTCAGAAACATATCAGATCCAGCTTTAAAATAGCAGCTGCCTCCCCCTCCCCCCGGATACGCATCGCACTGGTTTTTAAAGCTTTGTTCAGAACAGTTTTATATCCGCTTACGAGCTGTGCTATGGTGCAGCACAAATGGTGTGGTTTTTAAAAGCATCTGTAAGTCTGTGCCATGGAGGACAGCTGCCTGGTGTGGGACCGAGTGCTGGGGTTACGTAGTGACTGGAGAATGCTGTGCTGGGTATGGAAGTATTGCACAAGGCTGCCTTGCATCAGCCCAGGGCTGGGCCGAGGCGAACCTTGCAAACGTAAGTCCACTTTCTGCTCCGGGTGCTGCCTGAAAAGGACTTTCCATCAGTGTTTTTAGCCCTTAATCCAGTACTGGCTGCCGTTCTCCAATCTTGCTGTTGATGTAAAATGTCCCTAGTGACCTCTACAGGTCCCTCACTGAGGGGGGTCTCATCCCGTTTGAATCATTCTGTTCCTTCTGGTGAATAATTTTGAGTCCTGGGGACCAAGCAAGGGCATTAAGGAATGGGGCAGATGGTACAGTGAAGGAGAGGAGCTGTCAGGACAAGAAAAGGTTGATACCTTTGACCAAATCACATTAAATTCCACTTTCCATCTCACTCCAGCCAGGCTTCACCCACATGATACCCTGGGCCAAAACATTCTCCAGTTTCCCAGGTTTTAGATATGCTTCCTGGTAGAATCTCTAAGGCCAAAAATCTGCAAACCCCCACACAACGTCTTGTGTCGACTGACAAGAAGAGAACCTGTCCCGCTGATGTTTTCCCGTGTCACTGTTGAAGAATGCTGGCCGCTTGGGTGACTCAGGGTGAGGTCAAACCTGCCTTCTGCCGGCCTCACCCAAGACACAAACCACCAACTTTCTTCTGTGCTTTTTCGCGCTCCTGAGCATCCACGTTCTCATGAAACAAAGGGGTTAATCATCACTGATGATTATATCATAGATTGATTTACTGACTCCACCGCAGTGCCAGCTCCCGGGCCTTTTGGAGGAGCCCTGGCATTTTCTCTGTGATCACAATACCACCGAACGCTACGCCTGGAACACAGTTCTTCTACTCAAACATTAGAGCTTGGTCACTGCTGCAGCTCCCCGCTTTTCTTGTTAAACAACCGAGTGGCGGAATCTGAGACACTGAGAAAAGTCATTGAACATCTCATTGCCTGGATGCGTGAGGGACTGAGCTGTAGGGGATCTCTACCTCCAGGCTGCTTATGGTTCCGGGAAGCTCTAACACGGTGCAGGTCACCTCCGGATCGCCGTGCATTCTGGTAAGGAAAGGTGTTTGCTCATAAACATTTCAGAGAGCGAGTGGTTTTCCCTGGGGGCTGCAGCTGTAACAGAACATTCTTTCAGCAGAGAGAGATTAAGGTATGGCAGAACAGACGTGCTTGTATAGCCACGCACACGTGAGCCATTAGAAAAGCTTAGTGAAACTGAAATACAGTGGAAAAAATAATTGGAGTTTCAGTTAAAAAAGAGGAGTTACGTCTTTGGCTGCAGGAGTAAATGTCTGTTTTGTAACGTGTTTCCCCGAATCCTCAACATCCTTTTACCTTTGCAGATAAAGTTACCAGTATCTGGAGCAAAATCAGCGGGGTACCTCCACATTAACGCAGAGATGGACCACTCCTGTCAACGGTGCGTACTGGGGGAAAGGTGTAGACGCAGGGAGAGCAGTGGAAGGAGTGGGGCAGGATATTTGCTTTAGTCATCTGTGTTGCTGAGCTCTTGCACACGAAGGAAGCAGAAGTCCATGTCTGAAGGTCTTGTGAAAGGGTATTGCTGCCATTACGACAAAAATGTAAACTGGTTGGGAAATACACTGGCTTCATCCCTTTGAATACAAACAGAAGAGCAACACGAGCCTTTCATTTACATGAGATGCATTCTGCAGGCTGTAGCTCAGCGTTCATACAAGTACTGTGAGCCAGGGGGACGTACTGGCTGCTCCCAGCCTTCTCCCCGCGGAAGCGCGGAGGCCTTTGAACAGCAGCACTGACTCCCGTCAGGTGTTTATTCTGTATTGCAGTAGGAGAAGGACACATCATAACGGAGCCTATCGAGGGCAGCTAAAAAAGTCAGGCAGCATTTTTTCAAGCTATCCGATAAATATGGTCTGTATAGTTAAAAATGTGCTAGAACAGGTATGTTGTAGTGGAAAGATGCTCCAATTCCACGTCATATAGTAGTGTCCTCACATTTTTATAGTGCTGAAGCCTGAAGACCTCCCTTGTCAGGGATAATCAGATTCCTAGAATGGAGCAAAGAATTACTGCATGAATTCAAAGTCCATCTTCCATTGCAAAAAAGGAGATTTTACAAGATGTAAAATCTTGTGCAGTTCTTCCTGGAGTTTGTTGGGCACGTCTGTCAGCTCGAGTTAGAAACCCAAAGCTACAACATTTTTACTCGGCTGCTACCAGCTGCATGGTAATGTTTTCTTTTCATAATTAGATGACCACAACTCACTGGATTTCTCTTCTGAATAGCTGTGGGAAATAAGGTGTAAAACAATGGGAGGAAGGCACTAGGCTGGGACTGGAGAGACTCAGGGCCAGGCCTGCTCCCCAGTGACCAGAGATACCCCCTGAGGTCCCCAGACACCTTTGTTGCACACCTGCACTTTCCTGGGGCCTGGACTGTGATCTCCGCACTCCTCCTTATCCCTCCTCACAGATGGAGGGACATAGCAGTTCCCTCCTGTGAGATTTAATAAAATAATAATTAACACACACACACACCCCGCCCAGTATTATCACCGATAGAAAGGACACAAAGTTACAGTCAGCCCACGTGGCGGCCGTGAGCTGCGCGCTCCCAGCCGGGAATGCTGGATGTCAGGCGCTGCGGGCACAACAACTCCAGTGAAAACGGGGTGGCCAAAGCAATCGGGAAAATCAGCCTTGGGAGCAGAATGATGGGCAAGACCCTCCAGCGATGGTGACCGTTGAGGAGAAGAGACCATCCCCAGCAAACTTTCTGGTTTATGGGGAGTGTTACATTTACGGTGTGGAATACTGCTGCTGGCCAGCTTGGGTCAGCTGCCCTGGCTTTGCTCCTGCTGGCTGAGTCAAAACTGCTAAAGACCTCGCTCTCTGGAGACCTGCATCCCATGGCTGGCCACAAGCAAAAAACACAGTGTCTTACCAACTTTGTTCTCACCAAATCAGGTGCTGCTGTCTTCTCAAAAATGCAGCTTTCTCAAATAGAAAACTGATTCTATCCCAGCAAAACCAGAACAGTATCTCTCAGTTTTGTTTTAAAATAAGATCTCCGTGCATTTCTGCAAGCTTAAGAGAGGGGGGGAAAAAATATCTTCTGTACAAGGGTTTGTGGCAGACAAATCTGTCAGACTCAATCCAACCACCTCTGCCTACACGTGGGGTCCTGCACGCAGCTCCACTTGGGGCTTGGCAGGACTTTGCATCTTTGCACCTGGATGAGGAACTAAAAATGGCTGCGTGAAGAGGAGCTCCTGAAATCCTCAGTGGGAATAACAAACCCGTACAGGCCATTCTGGTGGGGCTCTGCAGAGTGTGCACAGGAGGCATTTCCAGTGGAGACTGGGCAGGCAACCAGACCAGTACAGACACAGTTGAATGACACCAGGAGGCGAGTGCTGTGTGCAGGAATAGCTGAGGCTCCTCAACCTCCGAAGTGCTTTTGACTCGAGTGCACCGACAGTCTGTAGTGGTTTATTTATGTGATTATTAAGACAACAGTGGGAAAGGGGGAAATTGAGTGTGTGAGCTGCTTTGGACCTGGAGGAGGAGGCATTTTCTCAGGCGCAGGCAGTGCCGGGACGGGGAGAGCACCTAGGGGCAAGGGTGACCAATGCACCAGTCCTACCCTGACCCTTGCCTCCCTGAAACGAGCGGAGGGAAGGGCGCAGACCCCTGGCCGCGCTGAGGGGAGCGAGCGGTTGTGCCTTCAAGCCCCGTTACAAATGAGGCAGTTGCTCATCGTGGGTTGGATGGAGGTGGAGGGTTGGTGAGCGAAGAGCCCGGCCACAGACCCGTCGCACTGAGGCACAGCAGCCTAAGTCCCCAGTTGTATGTGCTCAGCACCAGCTCCAGCAAAAGCAGAGCTGGAAGAGCGCCAGGAGCTTTTGAAAAAATCTTATCGTAGTGCCCTGAAATAATAGTCCTTCCCAGCTGGAAAAGCAGCGCGAGCTGCTCGTGACCCTCAGAAATGGTTTTGGAGCACAAGGAAGGAAAAGGCTCTCCCTCAGTCTCCAACAAATGGAGTTTTCCTTCTCCTCCGAGTAACCTCTGTCGTACCCTGTCAGGGTTTCAGCAGTCACACTGAGCGCTCGCAGTGTTCAGACTCCTCCAGGCCAGAGTAATTCCTTAGCAACATGGTCTGGCTCCAAGGCTGGAGAGGAGCGGAGCAAGGAATGCACCCGCCGGATGGGGAGGAAGAAAGGCACCGGGGTCGGGGGAGGAATGTCCTGTCTAAAAATAGCTGGCAGGGTTTTATTTGAGTTACAACAAATAGGAACACGCTTCCCAGACCTTTAAATGTGGGCTGTGCTGTGCTCCCAGGGAAAACAGCTTTCAGAGACTGGCACTCGCAAACCGAGTCTTAAAACACTCGAGAGAACTTTTAAAAGCAGGGAGCAATTTGTTTGTCTGTGCCGCCTGTTCCCCCACCAACTGTACTACTACATTAAAAGTGATTGAGACAAGTTAAAAATCTCTTTTGATTTGTGTCAGCTGGTGCCTTCAGGATGTCACCTTGAAACTACGGGATGGTCAGAGCATTCCTGTTTACCACTCCCCGGTGGAAAGCGTTGGTGTGTGAGAAGGCTAAAAATCAAAGGCAGCTGCTTCTCCACCTCCCACTGAGCCGAAGGAGCCATCAATCGACTGCATCCTGCTGTGTCCCTGGATGTGCACAGTTGTCACAAGAGACAATTTCACTTAAGTGGGTGCTCTCAAGACAGTTTTCTCTCTAAGATTGACCTCATCGTTGTCATAATTGTAATTTCTTTCCTTTGCTGGTTTAATCACGTGTTCAGCAGAAGCCTAAAATAAATGTCTTGCAAAAGACTTGCTGTTCCAGAGCAGTCTCGTGTTATGCCCTGCGTGTGCTGGTATTATGAATTTGAAATAAACAAACAAACTGCCAGGAAACTGAGCTTTTTATTACAATGGCAGACCCACATCAGGAGAGTTGTGCTGCTCTGTCACGGCTGGAACACTAAGCCAGCTTCTCAAAGCGATCCCCTTGCTGCTTCCGTTTCCCCCCATTTCGCAGCAAGGTGTTACCTAAAGCAGGAGGGATGAAGCAGCGAAGGTGAAAGCTTGGCAGCAGCCCCCTCCACTCCTAATACGTCACATACCAGGTAGATTTGTACCCTCACAGTTATCATTAAAAAGCTCGTGAGAATAGCCGAGGCTACTCGTGGTAACTTAGGAATTCCAGGAAGAGACTCGCTGCTTACACGGCTCACGCCAAAGGTTACTCGGGGGCAGCTGCCCCACACAAGCTGGGGAGAGCACGTTTACCCAGGGAGGGAAACATTCAGGTAGAACTGCCACGGTTCGCTCCAACTACAACAAGATATTTTGATTCTGCTTTGATTCTGTCAAACAGGTGAGGAACTGCCTGTCACCAGAAGCAATTGGAGGAATAAAAAAAACACCCCAAAAACCAACAATCCCCAACCAACCCCTACACCATTTCCACCCCAAACTGCACATTCGAACAGCTGCAAAGCCCAAGGCACAGTCTGAGGCAGCGAAGAGACCGGAGTCACTGTCCTGCCTTCATACCTTGAAGAAACGTGCGAGCCATCAGGAATGGCCAGCAGAAAGAAAGAATGTTTTGGATTTGATGTAACTAAGCAGCTTCATGAAGTTACAGCTGGGGAAAGCCCCAAGCTTATTCTACTCAATTCCCCACCCTCAAGGCATCTCGGACAAACTATTTTAGAAGGAAACAATATTCATGAGCTTTAGTTTGGGATTCATGAAAAGCTGCCAGAATGAACAGACACGGTCCAACCCCGATGGATGCCCAGCATTTAAGGGGGAGGATTAGCATGAATCGAGCAGAGATGGTGTGCCCCAGCTTTAAGGTTGGCATCGTTGTTCTCTGGTTTCACCAAACAGTACAATCTGTGATTTAAAAGCATTGGCCTTGCACTACTGCAGCCCACCCCTAGCAAGAAAACCGCCGGGGGAGCTGGAGATCTTCCAGCCACCCGGGTGTCTCGGAGCTTGGTCAGCTCTGGCTTTTGGTCACTGAAAAAGCTTGGTGAGCAATTCAGCAGCACACAACTAAAAGCCAAATCAACCACGTCACTCCCATCAATTACCACTTCCCTGGCTGCAGCTTTAGTTCACTCCTGATCTCCAAAGAAGTCGTGGCTGTGGAGAGCAATCCCAGCCTATTCAGTCCCTCCCTAGGTCTGTGCTAGGAGCGGCTGGCACACACTGCCATTCCCCTGCCATTTGTCACCGCTGTGCCCTCAGCAAGCCTGGGAGCTGCAGTGGCTGCAAGGTGCGCAAGTGCCCAGGAAACCTGGCCACAGCCACCCCAGCCCACAAGACATCGCTCACTCACCACCTTCCTGTCTCTTGAGCTGGCACGCGCAGTGTCCCTGGTCTGGCTTTGCAAATTGCTGCACCACAATCCCGCCGCCTGGCCTGGCTCTAACCCTGGCCAGAGAGAGATACCTGCACAGCAACCTCACCGGTAACGCCAGAGATTTTATTACCTTGCTTGGGGGACGCAGAAACTGCAAAGAGGTTCTATCTCACTTTCCTCCTTAGAGACCTAGCAGAGCACACCTTGAACCTTGAGGGCTCCCGGTCACCCTAACCGACCCATGGGGTCATCAAAGCTGTGAGGAGGGGCAGTATCGTCATACCAGACCAATGTTTCTTCTCTACGTCAAAGCTCTAAACCTGGAGAAGGAAGAAAACAGTGGCTGGAGCTGGAAGCCAACAGATCAGTGGAGTCGGGCAAAAGTACAGTCACATTCAAACCCCTGCTGTTGCTTTACTAATAGCCAGCAAACAGAATTTCTTACCTCTTGAAGACCCTCAGAAGCCACTTCCTCTCCACATTTGAGGTTTTTTAAGAGGCACATGTACAAAGGGAGAAAAAAGCAGCGAGCTGGTGTCTTCAGTGCCAGGCTGCTTTGGGCACGGGGCTCCCGTTACACACACCACAGCCCACGGCAGCTGCTTTCAGGGAGCTCACAGGTGCAGCAGGAACAGCCGAGAGAGCTGGACCGTGCTGGGAAAACGGGGAGAGCAAAGGTCTCAGAACCACCAGCAGCTGCTGAAAACCCAAATACCTTCAAGAGGGCACCTGGGCCCCCCTCTT
This sequence comes from Buceros rhinoceros silvestris, assembly GCF_000710305.1. Lineage (NCBI taxonomy): Eukaryota > Metazoa > Chordata > Aves > Bucerotiformes > Bucerotidae > Buceros > Buceros rhinoceros. The sequence continues at coordinate 30,103 of NW_010429814.1, read as the reverse complement.
CCCTTTGCAGCCTTTCCTTCTAAGGAACACCAGCGCAGATTAGGTTGTATTTAACTTCCTTAGGTCACTGAAGCACAAACTCCTTATAATTATATTGTGTTGTGTGTCACTCAGCACCAGTCTGGGCAATCATTTCATTTGTACTGTTTGATAAACGACCCTGTTAAACTCCGTTGGAAAGCCATCCTTTCCTCATCACAGAGCAGTTAAGGTCAGGAGGAGCCTCTGGAGATCATCTAGTCCAACTGCCTCGCTCGCAGCAGGGTCAGCTAGAGCAGATTGCCCGGGACTGCATCCAGTCGGGTTTTGGAGATCACCAAGGACAGACCTCTGGACAAGCTGTGTCAGTGTCCAACCATAAAAGCTTTTCCTTATGTTTAAAGAGAATTTCCCGTGTTTCAGTGTGTGCCCATTGCCCCTTGTCCTGCCGCTGGGCACCCCTGGGAAGAACCTGCCTCCATCCTCTTTACTTCCCCATCCCCACCCTCCGATAAGATCCCTCCCTGAGCCTTCTCTTCTCCAGGCTGACAATCCCAGGTCTCTCAGCCTCCTTAAGGGGTGCTGCAATCCTTCAATCATCTTCGCCATCTCCACTATGTTAAATATTTTCTTTTAAATTGGTTTGAAAATTTGCGTCGTTCCTTTTGCAGTTGTTGGTGCAGTTAAACCACGACCTCGGCTGGATCGTGTGTTTGTTTCCTACTCTCTGGTTTGATTTTAACAGCTTCTGCCAGGCAGACATCACCCTGGAGGAAGGGATCAAGGTGGGAGGCTGTTCAGGGCAAGAACTAAATTTACAACTGAGGAACGACAACTGTGGCTGAGCAGGCGGTTACAGTGGTTGCAGCTGTGTGGGCTGGACCTGGCGGGCACACGGGGCCATATAAACCCGGACGCTTTAGAAGCAGCAGCTTCATCGGGGCTGAGCAGGCCGGTGTGGCCCCTTTTGAGTCTGTTTCTCCCGGTGGTACCACGGTTTTGTCCAGCTTACAGGCCTGTCAGTTCACTTCCTAGCATGGGCAGATGTCTTGTAGTGCACAGGGAACATCCGTCACGTGGATGCACCTCCCAGCTAGAACGAGGAGACCTCCAGTTCTTTCCTGCCGTTTGCCTGCATCTTGTCTGCTCGTCAAAGCAAAACCATTTCCCCGCGTGTTTTCTGCGGTATTTTCTACAAAGCTGCCTGCAGCGTGGCCCAGGCAGTCCTGTAACAGCAGCAGAAACAGAGGCAGGGCCCTCTCTCTGGGGTACATTTGAGACAAAAGGAACATTTTCTGCGGTTTTTTCTACAAAGCTGCCTGCAGCGTGTCCCAGGCAGTCCTGTAACAGCAGCAGAAACAGAGGCAGGTCTCATTCTTGGTGTTACTTTGGAAGACACATCACAGCTGGCTAAACACCTCTGGCTCATTTTGAGCAGCACCAAGTACTAGAAGTTTCCTCCCTTTGCGTGGTAAGGCCCACGGCAAGAGCTTCCCCCCGGCAGCCAGACGAGCTGGATCTCACAGGGGCTGCTGGCGACATCCCGACAGCTCGGGAGGTTTTCCTGTAGGGATTAGTTAAAAGGCAGCTGGGTGGGTGCAGCTGTAGGCTGGGACAACAGATGAATGGGCGGGCTGGGGTCCACTGGTTTCAACACATCGCCAGCTTAGCTGTGACTCTGACGGCACGAGCAAGCAAAGGCTCTGTGCAGCTAAGCTCTCTGTGTTCACGGGAGAAAGATAAGCCCTTCAAGGGGGTAAGTTTTTCCTCTCCTAATTCTGCAGTAGCTGTTGTGGTCCTAACGCTCTGCTTCACTTTGACAAACCCTAACCTCTCAGTTAAGAGATATTTTTATCACACCCATATGGACTTTGTTATTTTTTGTGTATGTTTTATAAAGCTTCCAGATTGTATTTTTATGGAACCCAAATACTTGACTTTTGCAGAGCTTTACAGTTGCCAGCTGTCTAATAAGAGGGACAAATAATGAAATTAAACAGTGTTAGAAGAGGAAAAGCCTTTCCATAGAGGAGGAAATACTTTTCTCACCCAGCATCTCACTGATGCTCTGACTTTCCCCCCGGGAAGCCACACCAGGCAAATAGCACGGTTCTGGACACAGTTCTGCACCTTGGAGGGGACGTGACAGTCTCACCGCCTTGGAGCACATTTCAGCATGATTTGCTAAACCTGGAGTTACGCTCGCTTGCATCTGCTCCGCCCTGTCCTGGACACACAGCCCTCCTACACTGCACACCTTTCACTGGCACCTCAACACCATCCTTCCAACCCCACATCCTCAGGCAGGTCATTTCCCACCTGTCAGACATCACGAATAACAGTCCTACGGTTGTTGGCAATATATTTCTAGGCTTAGTGTACACCAAGAAAAAACAACCCAGGAAGATGATGTACGTGGATACCGTGACCGTGTTTATTAATCCCAGCGACAGCTTAATTCAACACCTGTAGGTGCTGTATCACAAACATTGCTACAGCGCAAACATTCTGCTTCAGAGTGGAAAATATTTCATATTTGCTGCACAAATAGAACAAATGTGTAATTCAGAAGACCAGAGCGTCAGCACTCCTGCGATACGGGTGTTGAGAAAGATAATGTTAGCGAACGCTGGGAGAAAAGCAGGGCATGTCAACGGGAGGCTCCACCCGGCACATCACAGCCCAGCTCCAGCGGTGTTCTTCCAGCTGGTGCTGAAGCCAAGCGTGAAGGGGTGCAGGCTCCAGCCGCAGACGTGTTTGGGTTGCACGAGTTCTCAGGGCAGCGCTACGTCAGCTTTCCTGCCGATCCCAGTCACCCTGCACCAGACAAACCAGCGGAACGCTGTTTCTAATCAGTAATGCTGTCTTCAAGAAAGATTATGAGGTTTTAAAAATTATGTTTTGAAGTGTTTCCTAATGCATGAAGAACAAAAGACCCACCAGCTGTTCAGAAAACAAAATTTCATTTATTGTGAAGCTCCTGAAACAGCAAACACCTTATCAGAAGTACAACAAACCGGCGCCATTTCATTAAAATGTCGAACTGGCTCCCAGAAACAGCACCCGGAATATTCAGGAGAGCTCTTAAGCCATGGAGTCACTTGGTGCAAGGCCCACACCTTCCTCCCTGTCCCTGCCAGCACCACCAGTGGAGAAGGAGCGGTTAATTTTTATTTGTATGTCCTAACAGCTCTCAAGCTTCACCTGGTAGACCTCAAGCTGGAATTCACCCTCTTGTGTTTGGGGACCTTCAAATAAAAGGTGTAAGAAGTGAGACAAATCACAAGGCAAATTCAGCTCTGGACAGAAAAAAAGGTGATTATTTCATAGAACTTTTAGTTTAATGAGTCTAAATCTACAGCCTCTTGCTTAAAGAGGTGAACATAGCAACACGAGGAGACCAGGGTTTGCTTTCCACCGGATGCATTGGAATGTTGGATGTTGTTGGAATAAACGGCAAACAGAGGCAGAGCTGTGGACCTGCCCTGCCTACAGATACAGACCATGCCTCCTGCCCCAGGACCACAGAAATAACATTCTCCAGCAACTTCTAAGAACACCTGCACGTCCACGCCTCCCAGCTTCCTGCGCTCAAGCAGTTCAAGCCATGCTCCCAGCATCACGAGGGCAGCCAGCAGGTGCCCGGTCTGGAGAGTGGGGACTGGGAGCACTGCCCGCAAGGTCCAAGGAGCCGATTCCTACTCCACGACCTCCCCTTCCCCACAAACACTGTAAGGCAGAAGCGGCTTTTTCCAGATGAGCTGCTCTCTGTATTCAGGGAGCTGCAGAAACCAGCTCTCCTTCACAAGCCAGAGGTTTGTGCCCAGTCTCGATGTGTTACTTTACTGGTAACAGAGCCTCTCAAAACATCCGCCTCAGCAGCCCCTGCCTACAGCACAGGGCTGGAAACCCTCCTGGACAGCTTTACCCCCCTTACAGGGGACAGAAAGAGCTTCAAGCGTGAGGGACTGGTTGATAGTCCCACAGTCTAAGATGCCTTGTTTGGAATTTATACTATTAAAATTCCACAACTCTATACAAATTATTAATGATGTTAAAAATAAAAAACTGTACAAAAACACCTTAAGGCACAGGAAGTTAAACAGAAACGTGGCTCCCTGGCAATCTCGAAGCAGCCAATTCAGAAGAAGCTGGCCTTGTAGTAAGCCCGTGTCATTTACACATGTTAAGTGTCATTGTCACATTAAGAACAGTAAATACAGAAGAACACGCAGGCGGCTCATCTTTTTCATTGTACTGGTCCCCCTGTGAGACACGGACTGCGGCTACAGACAGAACCTGGAAGAGGTGTAGAGCCCTCAGGTTACTGCTGTGAGCAACGGGGAGCTCTCTCTCACGTGCGGGTACAGAGGTACAGCAGCGCTGTTTGCTAAGGTGGGACGTGAGCATGCTTCAGCCTCGGTGCCTTGCTCAGCTTTGTCAAAGCGAGGAAGAATGGGTGGAAAAAGTCAAAATGGCAGCAACAGAATCTGGGAGAAAGCGTACATTGCACAGAAGAATTCTGTGAGTGACTGTCCCCTCAGCCAAGCCAGCCGTCTTGGGCAAACGCCTGAACAGCAGAAGGAAGATACTCATGAAGAGCACTGCCCTGCCTAGAAGAGTCTCAGACAGCTACACAACTCCTCTGTCGGCTCAAAGACTCTTGCTTAACTGCTACCGATGGCCAGCCTCAGCCCCCCGGAAAATCGTGCGTGGTACCTTCCCAGTCAGGGTCTGTAGGTTAGCGTCTACAGGAGGGAAAACACAGCCAGTGACCCATTCCTCCAGTACGGAAGTGCAGCACCTCTGCACCACAATATTTAAACCACATCCAGACTCAGCAGCGAGCACTGGTGGATGTTTTCTTGTGTGAAGGTCTTCAAGGAGCGAGATGCTGCCCTGCCTCCATGATAATTGCGTATGGAATTTCCCAGGGAGGCAGCCTGACAGAATGGTTTAATTTAGGTGCAATTTTTCTGACAGGGCTTCAAGCAAAGGCAACCAGACCGCTGGCAATGAAGCCTGATGGACAGACGCTCATTGCCCTGCTCGGTGTCCCACGGCTTTTGGTGCCGTTTTCTTCCTCAGCAGCTCTTTTTCTCCCACCCTTACAGCAACATGAATCAGATCACCCCAGCACTGCCTGTGTTATCAATGAGCCATTTACCTGTTGTGTGAAGGAAGAATTGTGATACCAGCACAGAGCACTGAGCTCCTGTTCACTGAGAACAGTAAGAACTTCCTCGGTACGTTTGAAATTAGGCAAGTCTGTAGCAACATGGCAAAAAGGAAAAACTAGCTTGAGAGTTTCTATTCATCGTTTTATAGCAAGAAAACTTTTGTCAGGGTTTATTATAAAGGAACAGCATAAGGAAACCAAATAAATAGTTGAACAGTTAACAGTATGCAATATAATAGCACTAAGCTTCCGTTACACAAAAATTAAACTTTGGAACAGCATCAGTATGAAAGATTTCTTAGAAAACTAGGACTCAGTCCGAGATCCTCAGATACTCGAACCTGTACACCTCAAAACCCAGTCGATTTTGATGCCCATTTGGTCCCAGCTTTGTCCTCGGAGGGACTGTGTCCATTCAGAATTATGACCCATCCATACAGCTCCCTGCTCCCACTCTGCCCCATCATACACATACTGGTTTTTCCAAGTGGCTAAGGGAGAGTGACTGGGAAGCACGAGGTATGAGTGGTGCTTCATGGTTTCAGAGGAAGTTGCATCTGCTTCCTCATCAGACAGCTATACTGACCAAGGTTATGCAGTTTAGCCGAAGGATGCTCCTTTCTTCCTTAAAGCAGCAGTTAGAGGAAGAGAAAGGCAGCAGAAATGACCTCATGCTCCCAGAAAAAACCCAGCTGGGTTCTGGGAGAGGTGGAATTGAGGGCTGATTTATCATTAGTTGGACAAACTGTCTGATCTAACATAGTGAAGTCAGTGGAGAGAACTTCAGTAACTTCAGCAGAGCTACATCAGACCCTGTCATTCTTTTCTCCACTCATCAACCCTGTGCAGTCACACTGAGCTGGCTTCTATGAGCACATCTCGCCCAACACAGAGGGGGAAGGGAGCCCTCTCTGCTGGCTCTCAAGAGTGACTAACTGGAGCAAATTCATCACCCTCTGGAGCAGCATCTTACTGTGCTCCCCAGTAAAGCAGTATCACCACTGTCACCTGGAATCATTCTCTGATACAGATTTTTCTTTACCTGTGGGACACGTGCATCTCTTCCCAGAGAAGCGCAGCTCACTGTTTGCCCTTACACCAGATGAGCCTGGGTCTTTGACAAAGAAACACATCACAGCGTAACTCTGAAATCTGAGTGTCAAACCAGTTGATCAAATTCTCCTCTCATACATTTTTTACATCAGTAGATAGTTCCACTGAAGTCAGGAGGGTTAAAAAGGTGTTCGAGGAAACCCCTGCATTATATATTTGCATTAAATGCCAAAACATAACCTAAAGCACTCCTCTTGACATCTGTCACTGAAACGCTCCCAACGGCAACGTCTCCAGAACCCTGGAACAATTAACAAAAACTCTGCTAGCAAGCAACAACAACAAAACCAGAAACAGAAATTACAAACAAAAAAATAAGCTTTTTATCCTTGTTAAATTCCTTGAAATCTTGTTTATCTGTTCCATGAAATTAAAAACTTGGCAAATTTTCCTTGCACGCCATTTATCAGCATTTTCCTTTATCTAGAACATTTATTGCATATTGGAAATTCACTTGGCTACGGTACTTTTGTTAAGGAGAAGACACTGCCTTCCAGTTACAGCTATGAAGCTCCACACAGTTCAGTAAATGAATTCTCCTGGTATTTCTTGCAGTAATGGTTCCTCAAATTTAAATCGCTTGGAAATGGTTTTCTGCTCAGTTACTTTTTCTTTTTCTGACTGCCTACATTGTCCCAGTGTATATGAGGCCACTACAATTAGTTCTTCTGTCACTATTGAGTCTTCCTCTTCAGTCTTCTCAGCATCTACTGATTTTTCAGAGGCAGAATCTGCATCTTTCTGGGTGACGCCACTGCTCTCCCCTCCTATACTCTTACTCCAGGCCACTGAGGCAGGATTATCGCTTTGTTCTAACCAGGGGTGTTGAAGACATTCTTCAGCAGTTGCCCGGTCCCTGCAGAGAACGAAAGGGAGAAAAACGTTCAAATGAATAAGAAATCCGTTAACAGGAAACCCTTGCAGAACAGATCCTTACCAATTATTCCAAGGGTATGACTGTATTAAAGAGAGCCTGACAGAACTTTAAAAAAGCACTGATAGCCAGCTTTAACCAAGAAGACCAACAGCAGCCCAGCGGGAGGAACTGCTGACAGTTAGGAGTTCACAGATCCTTAACTATCAGTTTACACTCCCATTTTGTCAACCAAGTTTCAGAGTTTATAAGGATTGCTTTTTACATATATACAGGGAAACGACCCCATCGTCACATTCTTCAAGCACGCCCATAGACAAGCAGTCACAATTTCAACAGCTGACATGCCCCATGAAGAACCGGTGAGGCTCTACAGCAAACACCTCTTCTGTTTTGAGACCTGGAATTTCCAGTTTGCTGTCCATTGAGAAAAACAAACTAACGACCAGAGAAGAGTAAGGTGCTCTGCAAACTCAAAGAAAAAAAAAGCTTAAAGCAGAGTGCATTTAAAAAGCATCAGCCAAGTACCTGCTGGGAAAGTCAGCCCGCTGTACCACACACTACCATCCATACAGAGTTTTCAGGGATCGGTCTGAGTTCTAAGTACTGATGCTTGGACACATTCAGAATATGCAAGTTTGGGGGGAATTGGAGGAATTAGCATTTCATATACATGAAAAGTCATAGCAAAATAAATATGAATAAAGTTCCCTTGTACTTTAAAAATGAAAACGTCAGCACTTGCTACATTAGAAATGAATCCAGTCTAATGTTCTAGCAGATACAATTGTGTATTTCACTTACTCAGGTTTCTTAACCAGCAGAGTTTTGATGAAATCCACAGCAGACTCTGATATGAGGTCAAAGTCTTCTCCAGAGTAACTTACATTCATTTGAGATATATTTAAGAATGTTTCTTGTTTGTCATCCCCCAAGAAAGGTGATATCCCTGTTAGCATAACGTATGCCAGTACTCCAATGCTCCTAAATTAAAAGTCGAACACAAAACAGCAGTTTGGTTTGCTTTTGAAAAGAACCCACCTCTCAGTAAGTTATGATGACCATTACTTTGTTCAACTTACCACATGTCGGTTGCTGTACTGATTGGGTCGTAACTCAGAATTTCAGGAGCTATTCAGAGAAAAAAAAATGAACCAAGTTTTTTTTTTATCGTATGCCAACAGATATTGTAGTTATATAGTGCAATAACAGGCATGAGGTAAAATTTAAGATAAACTATTTGAAGCATGACAGTCTTTTGAAACCAAGACATTTCTATTCAAGTTAAGTGATTACAATCATTCACTGGATAAAAAAAACAAAACCAAACCATTGTTTTCCTTTTACAGTCATCTTTAGAAGCCAGGCCAGTCTCCTTCCCAGTTGAGGAAGATGTATACAGATTTCTTATGGAAAAACTAGAAATATCCAACATTCCATATTCCAGCACTGAAACCCATACCCATAGAGATACACCATACAACGTAAAGGTATTTACAACCACATTTTCAAGGCCTGGAAATCATTTGGATTTGTGGTTGGTTTTTTTTTTTTTTATAAGTGGATACAAACCTCCAGAGGCTAAAATATTATATTCACAGACTGAATATGTAATTTGGAACTTTTCATCCAAGTAAACTTGTTATCACTGCTGGTAAGGGCCATCTAAAGTGTGTACTCACCTTTGACACAAGCACTCAATCATCACTCACCGAGTGGCAAGGCTTGCCAGATCTGCCTCTTACAGCAGTGCTACAGCCCAGGAACGACCTGATCTTTCGACATGGGAACTACACAGCTCGTCTGGCACCCACCAAATTGCAGCAGTTTCTATTCTCACTCCCCAGAAGCCTGGGCTATATGTCACTCCTGTAGTAACAACTTACCTACGTATTCTGGAGTTCCCATGATTTCTCTTAGTTCCTCGCTGCTCTTCATTATTCTGGAAAGGCCAAAATCTACAATCTTAATGTCTCCCAGAGGGGATTTACTGGTTAGTAGGATATTTTGGGGCTGAAAAACAAAAGATGACGACTTTCAGGATCACCCAAATCTAATGGCTGTGACACCATAATTACTTTAGACCAAGAGTAGCAATAATGCATTCCATAACACGTACGATCCGTAACAGGATCATTTCTGTATTTATTTCCCCCAAGGTGAACTGGGAGACATGTAGGTTAAAAGGAGCAGCAAGATTTTCTGTTTGTAACTGAAAATTAAATGTCTACCTTTCTTAGCTTAGAACACAATCAAAACACACACCGATAGCTATCACTGAACGACATAAATACCTCCACATTTGTACCTTTAGTCCTCCACCTTTTTAACTCCTCTTCCCTCCTTGCTTCCTTCCAATAGATGGTGTAAAGTAACTC
>NW_010429814.1:0-20485 GCF_000710305.1 Buceros rhinoceros silvestris | reverse complement strand
GAAGGGTCTCCGAAAGCACCCAATCATTTTAAAAAGCCTGAACACAGAAAACTATTTTGACTACACCCATTTCAAGGAAGTCTGTTGCAACTAACCTCAATCTTGTTCGAAGTACAAACAACTGTATTACAGAACACTAACTGAAAAATAGTTCAAAAAAAAATTACAGCAGCCTGAAAAACAGGTTATTAAGAGCATCACCTTTGGATAAACTTGTTTGCTCTGACGTCACTAGATCTGGGCTGTCATCCTTCAAAGCAACTTTGTGGTCATTAAGAAGTTCACTGCTATCCTTTAAATGCTAGCTCAGTTAAAAAAAAAAATCTCTGAAACTAACTTTCGACAGTAGATCTTGAGAGATTTTTTTTGCAGCTGAAGCATATCCTTGCCAGAAACAAAAAGGTGTGACCCCCCTGTTGCCCTCGGGCCAATGATCACACTGGGTTCTGTAGTTAACTTGTCCAAATGGTTACAGTGACAGTTGACACTGCATTTATGCCTCTGGTCAGCACAAGTTCTGTGGAAGCGAAGAAGCCTTTATTTATTGGGAACCTGGATCATCTTGCATCAGGGGTGGTTGAAAAGGGAGGAGGGCAAAAGATAAGAACACCAAAGGAACCACTGACTGATAATCCAGCTGGATTAACCAACACTTACACACTTTCCCTAGTCACCGAGCCGTTCTCTCCTCATCCCCATGTCAATCACGAAGGCACGTTCCACAGGAACAGCCTTGCTTTTGAACACAGAGCTGTGCAAGAACATTCTAAAAACCTTGGGTCAGTTCTCCTTGCTGCAAGGCCCAAATATAGTCAAGTTTTCATTGCTGCAAAATTAAACCACGGTATTTCAAACTAACTCCGTGATGTTGTCAAATCTGTTTTCTGTTTGTAAATCTATATATTAAGAACAGCTTATTTTTTTGCTTACAAACTGGGATCTGGTGGCCATACAAAGGCTTTTGGAGCTGTGCATTACCATATGCTTTACAGTTCACATTTGTTATTCCGTATTTGTATTAGAAAAGCAAACATCCAAAAAAGCTGACTGTGCCTCCCTAATTAGCCTCTCAGATGTTCTTCCCAGTGGAAAATGTAGTTACTTTTTGAAGGGACAAACAGAAAGCATGAGAAAACCATTTGTTCTCTATATTTAAACAAGGAGAAGTTTTTAATGGGAACATTTTGTGAAATAACCCTTAAGCTCCATATTACAGTATTTTAGTAGATAATGTAGTTGCCAGAAGTTTTTACGGTCTTTTTTTTTTAAAGTAATTTTATTGCTCAAAACACCTATGCAGAAACCATCCCCCTGTCTACAGCATGAATTGAGTCATAATCCTAAATCATTTCACAGTGAAATACCAGTTGTTTTAAGGAATCATTAGTGGGGTCATGAAGTGACAGCCTAAACACCAGCATGAAACCATAAAGAAGCTTTGAACTTACCACAGTTTTCAGCTCGACAAATCTAAAACTTTAAGAAAAGGAAGATGATTTCCCCACATCTGCAATGCTTTTTCTCTCTTGTTTTTCCTCCGCTGTAATGTATCTGCTCGCCTAATGCTGATTAGCCCACAAAGGCAAAGTGAGACGCAGGCCCCAGGCTCTCCAAAAAGGGCCTTTCACTCTCACCATCAAGCAGTCATGAAAGGCTGATGAAAATGGTCAAATGGCAACATTTAAAATCCTCCCCCTCTACTGCAGGAGGGCTTAACTGTTCCACTTTAGATCCTCTCATGTTGTGCACTGAACAAAACCATAAAAAGAACCAATCCTTGGCTAAATGGACAATCTTGGACAAATCTGCACTTTACTATGAGGTTGGTTTGTGCCACATGAAGTAGCCAGAGGAGTCTGGCTCAAAGCCACAGTCACCACAGCCAGAAACAGGTTCCTCGGGAAAGACTTAAAAAAAAGACAAAAAGTTGTATTTTCCATGTGTACTGTCAACAACCAGAAACTTGGACTTTAGGAATTTGATGTGTTGGTTATATCACCACTGAAAAGCATCATTTATCATTACAAATATTAACCAGTCTTACACTTTTCACTTGAACTGGACTAAACTCCTGTCACATGGAGAACGTAGCTTCCTAACACAACAAACACCAGTGTGAAGGCCAAACTAGGGCAATATATACCAAGGTCTGGTCTTATCTGGAAACCTACTCTGCAAGTCGCACAAAGTACTTCTAACAACTGTACCTAGTAAAAACAGGATTACCCTTCAACCCTACCTTGCCAGCAGGGTTTGGAATCTTGTAAACTGGCTATAATGGCAAAATCCATACATTGCAAATTTGCCATTATAACAGATGTTTCTACAAGCCTCTGGCCCTAATATTTATTGTACCCTTAGCTGGCTTCAAGAAGAATATGAATAAGGACACATAATAAAGGTCACTGTTTTTAAACTACTCAATGCCTTACCTTAACCTGCTACATTAACAAAGTTAGGTATCTGATTTTATAATACTGTAAAAATATCAGATCCCTAAAAGAAAAGACAGGAATTATCCCAACACCAATGGGCAGAAACGGGAAAAAACAGGCTAGCTGGGATACGCCAGCTACATTGTGTGTAAATACATTGAACTAGGCTGATCAGTCTGCCCTAAAACAAGTGAAAGGACTCCCGTATCTTTAGGCAATTGAGTTTTCCTGGGGGTTGGTGTTCTTCTGGTGTACAAGTGGAAAAAATGCTACAGTCACTAAAAGAGTAGACATATTAGACTGGCATCATGCTTCATCCCCCCAAATAAGCAATGCAAGTCCCATAAATTAAGAAATAAGGCTGTAGTCAAAATAGGGTCTGTAGAACCTGGATACTCTATTCCTGCCTATTAGCAAACAGCTTTGCTCTAATTGCTATAAATGTTTGAACTTCAGGTTAAACTGTTCTTTTGCCTTGAAAAATTGAGGTTTTAATTCTTAGTTCCCTGGTTGTTCCTTTAGACAAGAAATACTACACTTCTATTAATAAACAAACACTAATAAACCCTGTAATAAACATCCCACCTTTATCCAGTTGGAAAACTCAGCTGAGAACATTAATCTATGATGCTCTTGCAACAGGCCCTTCTTCTGTAATTGCAGCAGTCTGCTTTCTGACCACTGGTGTAAAATGACACCCAACCCAATTGCAAATAATGATTTTGCTAGTTGTCCTCACCGAACACAATGTCTTGAAAACACTACACAAGACAGAAGGAAATAGTTGTCTGATGGATAACCAGAGTAACACATCCTATAGAAGCGTGCTGCTTGGAGCAGTCATTCCCCCAGTCCCCAGGGCTACGTAAGGCTCTCCACTCATCTCCGCTGTCGACAAGAGGCAGCTAGTCCTTCCGCAACCCCCATACCTTTAATTTCCCTTCCATTCCCAAATACTTTTAAGCTTTTACCAAACACCAATTCAAGATTGAGTCAAACAGTAAATGAAAACAGAAAAAGGAGTCTTCCCTTACTCTGCAAGCTTTTATGCAACATTAAGAAGAGATGAAAGACTCCTGACTACAATCCCTGCACACCCTGCAAATTAAATAGCATCAGCACAATTCCGTCAAGCGATACTTAATTTGCAATCAGTAGTATTATATATTTGCTCTTTCTCCAAGTCAAACCTGGATTGCATGATTGTGCTTTGCTATTACAAACAAACATTTCAACCATCTTTCAGGAGAGCCATGCTTTGGGAAAGCAAAGGTGGCAGCCTTCCTAAGCCACATCTCAAAAACCCATTTTCTTCTGCAGTGTTCAGTCTCATAGGAAAAATCTTGCCTCTCTTAAGGGGAGAGGAGGGGAGAGATAGAAGCTAAAGTGAGCTACCTGTCAGTGTCATAGATCTGGTTGATTAGACTTGGAATATAAGACTACAACAAGCAGCTAACAATCATTTTGACTTCAATTCTTCTGGGCGTAGAGCCTGACATTTTTAGAAGGTGCAACATATGGAAGATTGGATGGATCTTTCCATAGATATTTGTACCAGACAAATTAAAGGGAAGCCTTTAGAGACCTAAAGGTGAAACTAATAGCACAAAGAAAATTTTTAGCAGGAATTCGTAAACTTTTCAATACTGGCAAACACCCTGCTTCACAGGAGCACACTTTGCACATCTTCCAAATGTCAGCCCACAAAAACCAAGTGTTTAGTGAATCCCATGGTGCTGTAAGCCAGCAGGTAAAGCAGCATGAACCATGGTTTGAGGCCAGTGGGTTAACAAACATGCAGCCACAACACCACTCAACTTCAGTTTTTTAGTTCCTTGACCAATGGGCCATTTTTTAAAGTCTGGCGAGGCACGTGGGACAATCAATCTATCTCCCCAAGTCATGGTTTTTAATCCTACAGTTTCCGTCATCTTTATTTGCCAATATTCTGAAGATGTCCCTAAACCTTATTGTGCAAAAGACTGATTGTCTTCTATGTCATGAAAGTAATTACACTGCAATTAGGACTCCTGTTCAGATCTTCTTTTCAAAAACACATCGCATGCTGTAGAAACGTGTAAACATATGAAACTCAAACACTAACACTCTGCTCTGCTAATTAACTTTTGTAAGCCAGTAAAGCAATGCTGGATCTTGCCAGCGAGAACTGGATAAGCTCAATTTTATAACATCAGTTTTCTGATCAGCTGGCAAGTTTAAGTAAGCTTTTTCTGAACTTTGAAAAAGCCGCCTGACCACAAGCTGTAATCAACACCCCTGTCTACTGTTGCCATCAAGTACTGAGGTCAAATAAAGCACAACACATTTCTGATTACAGATAACCCGCTGATAGTGCTGAGAAACACCACAGCTTTAACTTCAAAATTGTATGAACATGTACCGGCCACAGAGGACATACTTTAATTTTACACACTTTGCTTCAAGGAAATTCAATGGCCAACCATCATAGAGACACTAAGTATCTGCTATAAGAGTACTGGAACTTTAAGGAATTCTAACTGCTTACATTTAGTCCTTCTGAACATTTTTTCCTCACATCCCTTGCTAAAAATTCCCACTAACTATTTTAGTACAATCATTAAGATTCTAGGTATATGACTGCATCAATGGCCTAGAGAAAGTTTTAAAGGATTCCACAGATAATTTGAATAAATGGTTGGTAAACCAGACAGGTCACATATTTGTGTGTAAATGTTACTCATCTGCTTTCACTGATGGGTAGTTCATGATGTGCTAGGTTATACACTCCATATGCACAGCTTGACACCGGAACCTACTGGTAGCTTTGTAATACGGCCCAAATGCAATTAAGTAAGGATCTCAGCCGCAGAACGGACATGCGACACCTTACTATATCCTTAGTAAACATGGAAATTCAACACGTAAAAAGAATTTTAAAAATTTAACAAAAGATACTTTTTATACTGTCTTGCTTAGTAATAAAGTAGTTCAACCTCAAAATGAGGTAAAATGGCATCTTCCATATGAGTGTATGGACGGAAACTAAAAAAAAATTTAAAAAAGTAACTGCAGCTTGCAGTTTTCTGGATTCCTGTTACAACTCCCTCCTTAACCATAACCAATACTCTGGATTTCATACGATGACAACTGTACTTTTTTCTTGGTTTAGGTCAAAACTATCTTTCATAAGAAAAAATGCTTACTCCAATAAATCATGATAACTTATACACCAATAGGGTGCTGGCCAACTGTTTGGCTCTAAATGACAAATATTTAAATGAAGTTTTACAGTAATTAAAACAAACAAACTGAAGTGTTTGTCATGGTTTTACTCCAGCTGACAACAAAGCATCACGCAGCCACTTGTTCACTTCTCCACCCTCCCTGGTGGGATGGGGAACAGAGTCAAAACCAAGTAAAACTCATGGGTTGAGATAAGAACAGTTTAATAATTGAGATAAAAATTGATAATAATAGTAATAAAAGGAAGATAACAAAAAGAGTGAAACAAAACCCAAGACAAGTGATGCACAATGCAATTGCTCACCACCTGCTGACCAATGCTCAGCCAGTCTCTGAACATATATCTGTCCCTTCTGGCCAGCTCCCCACAGTTTACATACTGGGCATGATGTCACACGGAATGGACTATTTCTTTGGCCAGTTTGGGTCAGCTGTTCTGCCTGCGTCCCCTCCCAGCTTCTTGTGCCCCTCCAGAATTCTCGCTGGCAGGGCATGTGAAGCTGAAAAATCCTTGACTTAGTATAAACACTACTCAGCAACAACTAAAAACATCAGTGCGTCATCAACATTGTTCTCACACTAAATCCAAAACACAGCACTGCACCAGTGACTAGGAAGAAAATTAACTCTATCCCAGCTGACACCCGGACAGCATTATAGATGCATTTAACACAGTAATACACCATCTACCTGTCCTGTATGAACACTTCATTCCAAAACACGACACTTTATACTAACGGTGTCTCTGCCATCCTTCTGCTTCATTAAAACTCAGGTCAATAAAAAAAACAAACCTGTTTTTCAATGGCTGTATAATACCCAGAAATTTTTATTACCCTTTAAAAAGGAATCAAGTCTTACCCAAAGCACTCACTTGCAATTTAAGGTGCAACACCAACCCACTTTTGAATTCACGACATTTCACTTAAATAACTGTTGTTTATATTTGACAGAATCATAGAAACTCCCGAAAGGCCTTGCAACCCTGGTGACTATTTGCATCCCAAGGACTGAATTTTATCGTTTGAGGAATAACTTTGAGATAAAAATTGTGTTAATTTCAAATTAGCGTTAGTATGACACATGGCCAACAAGGAATTCAGGAAATAAGAAATTAATGAGAAAAAAACACAACGACAATCTTACCTTTAAGTCAAGGTGAACAACATTGTTTCTGTGCAAGAATGAAACTCCTTCTAAGATCTGCTTCATAAGTCGTTTAACATCTTTTTCTTTGAAGGCTTCCTCTCTTTCAGCCACGCACTGGTCAAAGATTTCACCTCCAGCAGCACTATGGAACAATATGAATTTTACTACTTCAAAGACTAAGTTATAGCCCCCATTTTGTTCTAACTGCACTGTTTTAATTAGCACAAGCAAGGTCAGCAGGTGGTACCATCCAATAGTGATATTTTCAGTTATTAAACATTCCACAAGCTTTGACAACCTAGGAAGACTTCTCTGCAGTATGTCAGCTTTGGAGAGGAGCAAAGATCTTAATAATTTAGGTTAGAGACAAGGAATACCCCAGAAATTTTGGGGGCAAGTTTGGAAACACAACTGACTACGCATTGAGATGGATGTCAAATTTGTTTGAGGGTGGCGTTCTCATAAAAGATGTGCCTTTTGCCATTCCTATGAAACTATGTGGAAATCTGGCCAGGGTAAGCCTTTGTAAACACAAGGCAAACCAACTGCACACCCAGTCCTCCTCAAAACACGCTGCGCATACTCAGAAGATTGCATGTAAAGTCTATAACGGGACTGTTTGTGAAGTCTCTGGTGTATAGGGATGCACTCAGTTTCAACATGGCTTTCATCTAAAGATAATTTTGAAAATTTTAGTTCTCAGCTTTCTTCCTTATCTTTTGTTTATACATGTAAATAACAAAATATTTAAAAATAACTAGAGAAGAATGAAGGCTTTTTACATTACTCTGAAGCCATATGCAGCGCATCTCATAACTCTAGAGAACGACAACTGGTGTACAATGTAACCATGTAACATCAAAAGGAAAATAAGCAGAGCAGAGGCTCTACCTTAAAAGAACCGGCATAAGAACATTAAAATGGTGTCATTTTGCGTACGGACTGTTGAATTACTACTATGAAATCACCACCTAGACACTTTGTTCTGCATGAAATTCCATAGTCATGCCTTAGTGAAAGATGGTGAAACTCCTGAAGGCAGCATCTTCTCCAGTACCGCACCCTGCGACAGGCCACACACGACTTTGCACAAGCGTTAATCTGTGCTGATGCACAGCCATCTATTCTGCCTTTGCTCACTGTGTTCGAGTAAATTATATTACCTAGGCAATCCAGAAGACAGAGAGGCATATTCAACACGAACATAACAGCAAAGGAGAGTTGTACAAAAATCGTGCATTTGGGTTATGTACCCTCAGAAAAAGAACACTTAAATATACTCAAATTTTCATTTTGCCTATACTAACTTTGCTGCTACAATCCTAGTACCTTAAAATGCCTCATGGTTTATAAAAAAGATGGTTTTTGCCTTCCCAGATATTCTCATTACTGTTAGTTAAAATTCTCCCTGCAGACTGCCTTACAAGAAAAAAGAATCTAAAAGAAGGTTACATCTTTTTCTAAAAAGCTTTGCATTCCTGTTCTATGTGCTAGCTAACTGGTATATCAGTCCAGTTCGATTTATTAAACTAACGGACTTTTTTAAAAGAAAATCTTAAATAATTATTTTTCTTCATACTGTATCAAAGATGATAGAGCTCAAGAATAAAATTAGGCTTTCAAAGGAGTATTAATATTTTAATTTCTCTAGAAAAATTGCATATGACTGACATTATCACATCTTTCTTCAACATATTCTTATTTCAAGGAAAAAGTAACATTTCAGCTTTGAACAGGATTCAAATATTAAAGATATTTTTAAAATGGCACAGGCAAGCGTATTCTAATACCCTAAACCAAATATTTTTAAAATACACAGGCAAGTGTATTCTAATACTCTAAACCAAATTCCTTTTAAAAGGATCATCAAGTGGATCTTCAGGATAGGGAGAGAAAAAGCATCTACTGTAATCAATAAACTTTCTACTTTAAGAATACCACATTACTCGGAAGCATGGTTTAATTCCTTATAGTCGTGAATTCTAATGCACATACAGTAGTACGATCTGCTACCAAAATTACTAATACAATGTGTTTTACAGCAACAGCCCTGGGATTTTGCTGGTGTAGCTCTGTCACTTAAAATAACCAAAACAATACTTTTGCTATTTAATTCTGTGAAATAGGATTTACGCCCAAAAACTGTTGTCAGCCAGGGATCACACTTAATCTTTAATAAACCCAATTGAAAATTCAGCAAAAGGAGGGCTTTATAAAGCCCTGTTTGCTACACATCTACTTTGGAAGACACCTGTTACAATTAAGTCACACTAATAAATGGATTAACATTTCAGTAAGCACCAAGCTAAAACATAAACTACCTAGAATTTAATACTACACTTAAAGAACTTTGAATTAAATGTGTTAAGAGTCAAGGCAATAAAAGTTGAAGTAGACAATGTCCCACCACTGAAATCAAGAGACAGCATTACGTATGAGAACAGGAAATTCTCAGTCCAGAAAACTTTATTTTTTTTTAAGCAAAGGCATTTAAGTACCTCCCAGTACTTCTGAAAATCCCTGGGTTCATCAGCATTTTTAAGAGTGAGACAAGCAATTACAGCCCTTACACATGCACACCCACTTCATGACTTATGACCCAGTGCCATTCCCAGCTACCAGAGACAAACACTCTTAGCTTCACAAAAAAGTTTCATGTGGAAAGGTTGTTGCACGTGCAACGTTTCATTTTTATCAGCTTTGCTATTTAGGATGCAGACAGAACAACTTCTGGACAATTCAGACCATTCAAAAATTACCACATTCAAACAAAAAACTAGCAACCCTTTACGAGAATGAAGCAAAATTGTTGCTGCAGGACTGTTCCGTGTGTTGTTGCTGGGGAGTGAGATTAACTGATTCCCTTAAGCCAAACAATCAGCTAGCTGTGAGCCAACCCAGTCACAATGTCAAAATGAACTCCAAAAAGATTGTTGTGCACACCTATGCCAAATTCTGCCAAGCTCCTTAACAATACTTTCAACTCAGTTATTTTGTTTTCCCTAGCTAGAGTTCAGGGGAAAATAACAATCAAAACACAGAAGGGATTAAAATACCTGCTAGGACAGTATTACGGGCGTGTCATTGCTATGGCTTCTGTATGCATGCAGACCAGGAGTTCTCTGGTGTTTAAAATGTTTACCCATTTTTCCCCTAAGAACAGATTTTCCATTAAGCTGTAGCTTTTCTAAAAGTCATTATGAAATAATGACTTTGCAAACCACTGGGCACCCCCATCCACTTCCACAGAACATGTTCCTAGGGAATAAAAGCAAAGGATTGTCCTTAGGACAAGAAAGTCTTTAGGAAAACAAGCCATCTGAATCTGACAAAAGTGGACGAGGAAATACTGTTTTGAAATCCGGTGTTACTCAGAATGCATTATTTATTTGGGATACACTCCCTTAGCTAGGTGCACGAAAAAAGTGAGACACAAGAATTCTTTCCAAACTTAAAAGCTACAGCAACCAGAATTCTTTAGGTATTTTATTTATGAGAGTACTGTTGTGCTATTAACTCCTCTATAGTTTCAAGTGAAGCCCAACTGCTCTTCATCAATGAAAAGCATGCTAACATTTTATTACTGCTTATCAGCATAAACAAGCTGAACTCATTTGGAAGTCTGGAGCATTAATCTTCGTTACGATTATGTTGACTTTAAATTCAGTGGAGACTCCTTATCTCCTGTGAAACATATCCTAACAATGCACTGGGCGGAATTCAGCACCCTACTCTTTCAAGTGCACTTACAATACAGTCACACAGACATTCAGCTTATCGTTAGAAAAAGGTTGAACAAATCTGTTTCAGTGCATCTGAAAAAAATCAAACATTCCCCCAGCTTTAATGGACTGGACGTTAAGATAGTCTTCTGAAAGACTCAGAAGTACAAATCCTCAGAGCACAGGTACGTAGATAACAAGTTCCTAGAATACACTTGATTTCAAATGCTGAGTAAGACCATATACAGTCTACAAAGGTCAAAAATTTACTTCTTGACTCTTATACTCAGTCAAAAGCCTCTCTTGAGAGGGTTATATTTGGAAGATAAATGTAAATTCATCTGCTTTCTGTATTCAGAGCTTATACTACAAGAAGATCACACCAAGGTGGTTGTAACCCTGTCAGCAAAGGCTTATGTTCATACTGCAGACAGTCAGACCCTCCTTTCCCTGGCCAGGCAAGGCACACCATGGGATAGTATACAAGTGAATTTACTGATAATTTATCCAGTGTAAGTCTACCGTAACATACCAATGTCCCCAGAGCCCGAGAAAAGTCTAAATCCACACCTGATGAGAGGACATATAGGAAGAGAAGCATCCAAATGCGTTAAGTTGTGGATACTGTTCTTGGTTCTCAAATACTTTCTTTTTTTTCCTTAACCTTTCCAATCAGGCAGCCCAAGAACTGAATGAAATGCAGAGAAAAGGTAACTAACACCATTTGAGAAGTCTTCCCAGTATGGATTTGAGACTGCCTTCCAGAACAACTTTGCTAATTACTCTAATAGTCAAGATGGAAACCTTGGAGCAGCACAGTTATTTCTGACTACAGTGGTTTTGCTTCAAGATCTACCTGCTGAATTCCATCCCAAACAAATCGTTTTCCTGCCAGCAGACTCTTACTTTAACCAGCCACACCCCCAGTAAATAGGACACTAAGTAATGTCCAAGACCATACAAGTAGTAACATTACCCAGGTCCAAATAACTGCAAGTAAAAAGAAAGCACTTGATCCAGCATATCAGATAAAGCCTGACTATGTCTTCAAGTTGATAGAGATGACTTTTCTCTTTTTGAAAGTAAGCACAGAAGTCTACCATACCTACACAAGACACTGGCAGGTAATGACTGTTCAGAAACTCTTCACAAAAAAAATACTTAATGGCTTATATTTTGAAGTTATGCATGCAAGTTTCAGTAATATCTGACCCTCTAATGACCCCCTACTATCATCTATCCCATCCACAGATGTATAAATGAACTGTGATGAACACTCATAAGAACAGGAGTTCTTAAGCATCAGATGCTCTGGTGCTCTTTAAAAAAAAAAAAGCCAGGTTGGTTGCATACAAATATTGAGCCTGAAAGTTTCCAAATTTGCTTTTTCCCTTTTGTTTCTGTCAGGTTTCCCAGACTGTCTCTCTACCTTTTTCAGCAGAAGTCCATGGTTGGGTTTTTTTTTCATTCATTCCATTTTCACTGGAATACAGAAACATGACTGACCCACGTATTAATTCCAGGCTTTAAATACTATCCCTTCGGAGTGACTTACCCCTTCAACACCTACTTAAATCCTCTCTTTGAGGTCTCGTCACAACAAAAAAGTCAGAGACTGTTGTCAGGGTGGATGCAGACAGCCACCAATTTGCTATCCTACAGCTGAACCCACGCTGTAATGCCCCAGTGTGTTCCATTGCTCAGCACTTAATATACATAACTGTTGTTAGGGGCCAATTTATAGCTTGTTTTCTGTCAAAAATTGATACTGCTTCAAAGACAACCCTCCACATAACATTACTATTTCTCTTCATGAAGGCAAAGCACTAGGTGCCCCTCTCACCCCTTAAGACAGAGTCAACATGAAGACATGAAACTTTAAAACCTGAGCAGATAAAGGTAGTGGCCAACCATGAAGTATTTGTTTTTCTCCTTCCCAAGATAAAGATCTGCCACACAGACCATCAAGCTTAATAGAAACTGAAATGCCCTGGAGAAGCTTGCAGTCTAGATGTGTTCTTTAATCCTCTGCAAACAATGTCAGAAATTCACTAATGTTCATACCTGTTTTGTTGCAACATGCCTCTGGAACATGCTGACATTAAAGAAGCATCCAGACATATTTGCTGAAGTCAGGCAGAGACTGTTTTTGTAATTTACAACTGTAACAGGCAGCTATTTATCTGACTGTGCGATGCATATAAAAACAATAATGTTGCTAATTAGTGAACAACCTGGTGACTACCAAACAACCTACTTAATACTTTGGATTAAAAACGTTTTGCAATTGTAAGGGAACTGAGTTCCGAAAGAAAACCAGCAATTTTGCATGCAAATTATTATCACAAACCCCATTGCTCACATCAAGCTTTGGATTCCCTTGCTTGTGTTACACCCCTACGGGATCCAGACATTTAAAGTGTATTCTGGTTAGATCCGTGCTGTTACTGTTTAAAGGATGTATTTAAGAGTTTTCAAAAACAGCAGTTAACACTCCAGAAGCTCTGGCACATCTCTGCATTATAACAGACACTTGAATATTTCATAAATCGTGAATCCCATAAGGGCACAATGAAGCTGAAAAAATGTATTCTAGAAGGAAGTTTGCCCTAGCAGACACGGTTCGATTTCACAGAACTTTAAAGATGCTATTTCTCTTGACTTCTAAACAAGATCAGATCAGCACACAAGATTTCTCCCCATTTTTGTTGTTACCGAGCAAGAAAAGAGCTGTACAAACTAGATTTAACTTAGCAGTCAGGTTAAGTCACTTCTGAACCACCAAGCCTCACCGTTCCTCTCCTCATCATTTAAAACCCATAGAGCTTGAACAAGATCTTAACAGAGTTCAATAGCAACAAGCATTTGGCTGCCTCTTGGAACTTAGGTGTCTAACATCTAAGCCACTGGCACGTGAGATGAACAGTCACAACAGCTGCAGAAACACCCATCTGGACAACTCGAGGGGGGGGGGAAAAAAACCACACAGACAAGTGTAGAGTCACAAGTTAAATGTCATTTGGAAAAAAAAAAAACAAACAGAACTCTCCTAGATCTGAAAGCTACTCTTTTTCTTCCCCCAAAAGATAACGATTTAGAGAGCCTTTCTTCCAGATCACAGGGGATTTTGACAGGGTTTTTTTCCAACAACGACACTGTTTCCAACACCTTTTTCATAACTGGTAAAACCCCCCAGATTACACCCTGCCTTTGTCACTGTCAATGAAATAAGCTTCATTATTCAAACAGATCCTCATTGCTTCTTTCCTCTTCCTCTTTTAGAAGGAGGGAATGTACACAGTTGATATTTCACTAAAGGTTTTTTAAACTATGTAAATTACCGTTCAGCTTTGAAATATATACATCATTAGATAAATTTATTATAATCTGCAGTAGGTACAAGACTGCATGTAACTTCCTGTAATACTGAATTTTTTAGCAATTCTTTTTGAACTCCAGCAAGCGTAACAGGCGAGCAATAAAATATTTTCATGGTATTCATATATCAATATGAATATCATATATCAATATGATCTGCAGTATTTTTATGTTGTTAGTTTTAAGCAGATTCTGCTGAAGGCTATTCACAATTATTAGTAGTACTTACTATTCCAGGACTAAAATCATCTCTGTTGCAGTTTCATAAACTTCATGCAAGTTAATGACCCAAAGGTTGCATTGTGCCAGCTCAAGAACTGCTATTTCGTGGATTATTTCCATCCGACAGTCTTGGCCCTTTCTTCTTTTTCTCATGAATTTTGCTGCAAACTCTCTTTCAGTGTCTTTCTGGATACACTTCTTCACCACTGCAAATTTCCCCCTGAAATTAAAGAAGAATTTAAAGTTAATTTTAAGCCCTTTAGTGACAGCTTTATTGTTGCCCTTATAAATTAACATTTCAGGAAACTTGAACTAAATTGCTATTAACAGATAAATTTAAAATATGTTCTAAATTTAGAAAGATACCTTACTGAGCGATAATCCCTACACTTAAAAATTAGGAACACCACAACCCAGACTGTAATTTAACCTCTATGAAAAATAAGGAATTAAAAAACCCCATCAATTCAAGGAACCTGGATTTGCAAAATACAGAACAAACAAGCTGTGCTAGTTTGCAAGATTAAGTTATCCTCAAGCCTTCTATCAAAAAAGCTGGCAAAAGCCAAGTGCACAAATAGGCAATTTATGCTTTCGATAACTCCGTCACAATAACCCAGTCATTGCTTTCTAACGTATCCCACCATATTCAAGGCAAAGCAACCAGCACTCTTGCAGAATAACTGCTCAAAAACTGCTGTGCAATACCAGGCCCTGCACTTTCAAAGATGGCACTTGGCATTTTCACCATGCTATGTATGTCTCAATGGGAACAGCCAGAGTTTTTTGATTTTTTAATGGTTTTCAAAATCCCTTATTCTTGGTCTCACTGTGTAAGGAAGGAACACGGATGATTTAAAAAACAAATTAAGCAGCTTGGCCAACATACAGCTTTCTCACAACATTTTTGCACCACTGATAACGTGAATACAAACACACAGGAAGCACAACCAAGCACAGTGCTTAACCCAGGTTAATGAGCATCATTCCTGACAACACACAACCGGTAAGTTACACCGAGCCGGCCGGCTAGCTGAAAACCACACGGCAGCACTTACGTCAGAAGACTTCCCCCACAGCAGTTTGGACTGCAGCGTCTGCTCTGAACTTCCTTGTAAGAGTCTCATGCCACCTGCCCTACTCCATACCATTCACACGGTACTGATTTTCAGACTGAAAAGGTCTATTAATTAATACCTGCCATCTAATGCAACGATGAACTCTCATACTTTGAATTGTGACAATCTTTTCTTACTTCTTACCACACAGTGTTCATCAAAACTACCGGTTTTAGTTCATATGTAAAAATTATTTTGTAAAGCTTCAGGAATAGCTTGGAGATCTTTATTTTGGTTCTTAACTTATTATACCAAACTAAGAATCCTCATCTGGTTTGGAATACAACCACATGGGTTTTGCTTCTCCTATCTCCAAGCTGATGTTCACAGAATTAACTAATGCAGCTCACCGAGTTTTCACTCTCATAGTTCCCAACCTGCTGGCAGACTGCTATCCACGAAATGTAACTGCTAAAAAGTTGTGGTCAGCTTGCTTGTAATAGACATTTGTTTCAAAATTACCCAGTCTAAATGAATTAAGTCAAATAAGCACCCACAAAGCAGGTATTTGCTAGGCAATCTCACTAAAATAACTGGACCTGTAACTGCTGATACAGCCACAGTTATTCCTCTAGGAATAATATTTTGCATATGTACACACTATCTACAGCACTGTGTGTACTAAGATTAGATCAGAGCACAGCCCAGACATCTGTGAAGGCAGACAAACAGCGAGGATATGCATTGAACGTCTCAAATCTAATTTTTGGGGAGAAACTTCTTAATTACAAACACATACATTAAGACAATACTATAGCTTTGCAAATGTGTGAAAACAATATGATAGGATTTTGTAGCACTAGGAAGGTGTGATCAAGAGATCACTATAAAATGTGTTAATTGATACAGAATTACCACAGAACAGCATGGGAGGAACAGAGACCGAAGGGCTAACAACCTGCCAGGTGCCTGGTACGCATGTACTAAAATCCATGGAAGAAGTAACGAATGCGTATAGCAGAGACAGCTCATTGGCTAACAGAATCGTGCTAACCACGCGTCTGATCCGAAAAATATTGCAAGGACAGGGGTCCTTTCAGATAGATTTCTAGGAAGCTTGTGACATCAGTGTTGCAGCTGCAAGTATAAACATTCCTCCAGTACTGCAATCCTACCCGGGACAGAGAGCAACCTTCCTTATGCAGCCAGGGAAAAGGATTCTAAGTTATTCCAAATGAAGACACGCATCTGTATGTACAGTGTGTTAAAATTCTTGCTGAAGCTTTTAGCACCAAAACAAAAAACAGCACAGACCGAGAGAAAGTAGCTTAACAAAGTTTGAAATCCCTCTAATACAGCTTTCAAGCAGCACTGCACTGTTTTGAGTCACCTACAAACTCTATCTGGGAGCAAGTTAATTAGTCAAATGAGTCCCAATGTTGGCGATTATTTGCACATTAGTCACTATGGAAATAAAACAGTATTTACAGGGCAGCAAGAGCCACCACTGTGTGTGGCCATGCGTGTCCTGTTCAGCTGAGCTGGCCAGAAGCCTGATAGGTGACGTAATTATAACGACAGGTTACATGGGAGTTCAGCTGGCTGACAAATACTAATTCTTAGCTGTTTAAGACCAAGAATCCTGCCCTGATTCCTTGTGGTTATGCCTATAATTATAGCTTTTATAACTACTGCCTGTAGAACTCATCTTTTCTGAATACAATCCCCCCAAAAGACCAAACTTTACAAACCTGATGTTTATAGCTAATGGAACTAATTACCATGCTGCAACCTAGATTCACGACTGAGAATTTCAGAGCGAAGATCCAAAGATACCATCCACTGTATGGTTAAGCCAGAGGATGAACTTGTAAGGAATTTCTTTTTGACAGAGATAGAATAGTAGATAAGACAGATGTAGGCAAGCTTTCCCATAAAACACACATTGCATGTGCTTTGTCTTTGCTGCTTTTAAAATCCTGCTTTTCAGAACTCCTTATAAAAAGATTGAATAATGAAAACAGCATTAGATAAGAGGGTTGCTAGCGTAGCTGTGTTGAGAAGAGGTATCAGCAAGAACTTGAAAGAAGAGTAATTTTGAGAGGAAAAGCTTAATGTGCATTCCCAAAGTTGAAAATGGACCAGTCATCCCAACACAAACAAAAATGCTTTGAAGGGAGACACGCACAGGGAACTAGAAGTGGCTCCCAGTCCTCACAAGAGTCTCATTCAAGAATTATGATTTAAGATAAACCATATCTGATTACAAAGAAGCTCAATGTCATCTTTTCAGATTGCCAACAGAATTAGCATTGTCTCATCTGGCATACATTATGGCTTAAAGGAAAAGCCCCAAAACACAAATCAAATGTCAAAGCAGATAAGCAGGAACATTTACATGGCACCAGTTAATTTTGGTTGTCATAGGCTCAGAATAATAGAGAACTAACCTCACTTTGATAATTATTTTTAAAGTGCCCTATAAAACACTGTCACTATAACAAATGGAGAAGTAACAGCAATTCCTGTGAAGGTATTTACTTTTTATAAAGTTCAGGAAACTTTTCTGACATCCTCAAAATTATATGCAATTTATTATGTGGCTCACACAGAACATTTTTTCTAAAGTGGTTCCACCCCACCCCGACTTTTGATTTCCAAACAGGAAGGTGTGGGGCTACCATTTCTGATGTTCATGAATAATTTACTCAGAAAAATTTATTCTCAAATGGTGGAACCAGCTACTTGCAACTCCGCATTCTCACCTCTTTTCCACTTTCACTTTGTTCCACAACTGTCGCATCCTAGCTATGCTACTGCAGAGAGCAGCTGGAGACAGAAATAGGATAGCATAGACATTTTACTGATGCACAGAATTGCACGTGTGTCACCTACCACTAAGATGCACTGAAAGCCACCTGGGCAATAAGCAAGCTCATGCCAGAGTTTGTGGGGGAAAAAAAAAGTAAAATTCAAGACATGGGATATCTGCACAGGGAAGTAGAGCCAGGTCACTGGTTAGAAACAAAGAATATTTCCTTGTTCTGTTCAGTCTCCTCAGACAATTAAAATACTTGTTATTCTTAGCTCTGGGTGGAGACTGAGTCTGTTGGTTTTAACAAAAAAAACTAGGAATGAGAAGAATCAACTGAGTTGCCCTTGACACACATTTACATGCATGTGCTGCACACATCTCGCTAGCAGAAGACTGCTTATTTTAGAGCAGTCATTTAAGGTGACTGTTACCTTCCAGCGAGAAGAAAGCCAGGCCAGACATTTATGCCCTCCTCCAGTCCAGCTCTAGCATCAGGAGCATTATTTTCATACACAAACGATGATTTCCAATACATACACAGCTGTACACCATCAGTGAGCTGAAGAACTAACGGACTAGTACTATTTTGTGTGGAATTACTTCAGAGTTTTTTGTCGATGAAAAAGAGCAAAGCAGCTAAATAAAACTATACTAGACTCTTTTAAGATGCTCTAGGTCATACAAAACATACTGTTCCCCATTTTACAGTACAATTATGGTTTAAGCACAGATGATAAGGGGAAGAAGAGTTAAGCAATTGGGGTCTTGTCCTCTGCAAAGGTTATGCTACTTCAAACTAACCTAACTCAAGTTATTGCCATCTTGCTGAGACTTAAGTCTCAGCAAGCTGATGAGAAGCGGCACCTTTATAATATGAAAGGATTTAAACATCAAGCAGGTGAAGATTTGTGTGAGAATATTCTGATTTTGGGACGGTAAAATTAAAAAGGCTGTGAAAACTACCCCAAAAGTTCATTTATTAAAACATGTCATTAAAAAAGCCCTGCCATTTCAATGTCATCCTCAGCAACTTTAAATAATTTCCTTTTGAGAGTAGCCATTAGAACCAATTTTTTTGGTATTTTTCCTAAATTAACCTGGTTTTCCTAGCAGCTGTATTTCCATAGACTTGCCAATGCTTGTTCAACTACTGGATGAGGCAGAACGAAGCACATACATACACTTCACATTCTCAAAGCAGGTTTTTCCCGCAAGCGGAACTAATGAAGCCTGATCTCTGATGGGTTTGTACCCAAGTCCCTCTGGTGACACTGCAGTCAGGTTCCTCCCAGGCTCATCTATGACCTTCAGCAATAATTCTCCCAGGACTTTCACCCCCTAAGACACCCCCCAAGGGCAGCAGCCCCAGTACCGCCCCTTTCCCGCACTGCTAGAACTACGGCACCTCTGCATTTCCCCATGTTCCCCCCTCTTCCCACCTCCTCCACACACCCGCAGGTGACAGGGGAACGGAGGGCAGAGGCCCCAGGTGCCACGGCGAGAGTTCAACTCCCGTGCGCTGACTGACTGGATCGAAGGCCACAGAGCGCACAAACCTGCTGAGTTCATGCAGCAGCCCCGCTCTCAGCAGAGCTGCTAAATCTGCTTCCTGCTCTCTCTCTCCCTGCTGTCATTTTTAAACACAATTCATATGAAAGTTGTTATTCTTATAACCCCTATTTAAAGTTCAGCTTTTATATTGTTTCCTTAATTCTGGGAAATGGGACAGATGAATAGAGAGCGTATAAACATTTTTTGTTGGCAAACTCACCTTCCAAATTAGAATTAAAATAGACTATGTTGTGTGCTAAGGACTTCTTTTCATTGGAGACAAAAACCTGTCACACCTGGGTGCTAAATTGTCCAAGTCCTTTGTAAAGACAAAATCTGCCTGTAAGTAGTGACTTACACACTTTACCAACAGACAAAAGTGAAACAATTTCTGCTATCAATAAAATGACAGAGACGGTTACAAGTGGCAGAGAGACTTTCTATTTACCACCTATGCTTTGTCATGAGTTGGCAAAAAATTGTCTTTAATGGCAGTACTTGAGCCGGTGGTAAATGGTAATGGTCTTTTAGTTATACCTGAACACTTCTTTAAAACAAAAATGTAGAAAGCACTTAAAATTATTGAATAAAAATCTAAGCACATACATTCAAATGTATAGATACCTATATTCTAAGAGAAAGACAGCGAAAACATTTGTGAAGTTAAGAGTAGTCTGAACCAAAACTGCTGCACAAAACCAAGACAAACACTTAGAACAGTCACTTCACTCATTTTAACAGAGCTATAGGTGCAAACCCCACAACCTTCATGCGAAGGTCATCTTTAAGCGTAGCTCTGTTCGCAACCATCTCCACACAAAAAGCTGTATCGACATCTGCTTGCTTAAACTGTAGACTAAGATTTGCGGCATTACTTAATGTAAATATAATAATAATAAATAATAATAATAAATATAATAATTTGAGCTG
>NW_010429813.1:10678-17397 GCF_000710305.1 Buceros rhinoceros silvestris | reverse complement strand
TGTTACATGAGGGTCAGTGCGGCCAAGTCAGTTATGGCGATGCACTCTCTGAGCCGTTCCCAATAGCCAATGGTGTGAAACAAGGTTGCGTTCTCGCACCAACTTTATTCACAATGCTGCAATACATACAATGAAAGACTTCCAGCTTGTTTATACCATAAAAAAAGTGTTGTATCACTAGAGTTGGTGTGAATAATGCACATAAAAATGTACAATAGTTCAGGGTAATTGGATATAGAAATGGTGTACAAAGAAAGACATTGCTTTTGCAAATAAAATCATTAACAGTATTTGGGAAGTTTATAAATCCAGTCAGTTGATTTCACGAAGTAAAATAATGTAGGCAGTAGAAAGGTGGTGTGTAATAAAATTAGGAGAATAATAATAAATGGTAATGATTTAAAGTACGTAAATAAAATTATTTATTTATTTACTCTATGGATTTTTCCTGACCACATTATTTGCTCTGGAGGAGAGGTAGTTAGCTTGCGTTTTTGTTGCCGTGACCACTTTCCTATCATGACAAAGTCTTTGAAAGATGAAAGGTTGATTTCAGAAGTCTTTTCCCCCACGAGAACAGCCCAGCAGTGGAGCTGGGGCCCATGGAGGTTGAGCTGTCTGCACCCTTGATGGGTTTCATGCTCTGACTTTGTAAAGTTCTGAGTAGCCAAATGTGATCCCATGACTGAGCCTTCCCTAGGCAGGGGCTGGGACTGGAGGACTCTGCAGGCCCCCACCAGACTGTCGTGTCCTGCGGTCCTGTGATTTTCAGTGGTACAAACATTTGCTCAAGTTTGTGATGTTAGGTGGCCATGTAATCCTGAAGGATGACAGTCTGTTCACTGCTTTGACTCCGACAGTTGTCAAATCAGATGCTGTACAGGTATGTGAAAGCTTAACAGCATCAAACTGATACTTAGATGGTGCCACATCTCTCTGGTCCTTTTTCCTCCCTCATATCCAAGTTGTGGACTATCAAAGAACAAATGTGTATTTACATGCTGGTGAATGATTTAATTAGTGTCTGTCAGCTGAGACTAACTGAGTTCAAAGGCTGTCTCCTAGCTTGTGGCAAATGAAAAGTGAAATGTGTTAACTGAAGCCACTGAGGAAGTTTATTTAATTAGTATGACACCTGAGGAAAATCTGCTTATTTCTAAGACATGGCTCAAGGAAGTG
This sequence comes from Buceros rhinoceros silvestris, assembly GCF_000710305.1. Lineage (NCBI taxonomy): Eukaryota > Metazoa > Chordata > Aves > Bucerotiformes > Bucerotidae > Buceros > Buceros rhinoceros. The sequence goes on along the minus strand of NW_010429813.1, from coordinate 16,218 downwards.
GTTTTTTTTCTTCTTACAGATTCTGCTTCTGCTTGTTTTCAAGACCTTCAATGTTACACTAATGCAGAGAACCTTAAAATTAAAATTCCTTGTGCAGTATGGGGCGTAAGGGAGGTATTGTATGACTTGCTTTAAAGACATTATCCTCTCTTATCAGCTGAAAAATGAAAGATTAAGTTACTTAGATAAGCAATACTAAAAATCCCTCCGGAAGCAGATGAACAGCAGTGTGAATTTCTTGGCTTTGCTGGGGTGTGCATCCTTCCTGCTGCTGCTTGTTGAAAATAAAGTGGTGCAAAGGGAGAGAGCACCTTGTCCCTTATTGGATAGCAAACCATCAGGGTCTTTTTTTCTCTCTGCCTTATGACGCCAAGATTGATGTATCATGGCAGCGTCTTTCTCTCAGTGTCTGGTAGGAGAAGTGGATGTTTTTTTGTCCAGCAGCAGGCCCAGTAAGTCAGTTACTTTACCCTGGCTGTGTGAGAATTGCCTGCATCCCAAATACTCATTGGGATTGACCTCTAGAAATGAAAACATAGGAAACAATTCTATATAAAATATACCAACTTCTTGACTCATCCTTTCATACCTCTTTAAAAAGAAAGAGTAATTTGAAATAGTTTCAATGTCCTTGTGGTAGCCATGCTGAATCATGATAAATTATACATAAAGTGTATCAGCGTTACAAGAATATCTACCAGATAAGAGTAGAGGCCAGCCTGAACCATTCTCTGTAAACTGTCCATGGGCAAAACTTATCATTCATGGGGCAATAGCTTATCAAGGCACCAGCTGCTGATTGTTGCAGGAGTAAGCACCAAGAAGAGCTGCTCACTGTAGCTATGAGGTGCATGTGAAAGCCATTCTGTGGAAATGGTGTGGGTAGGTGGACTTCTCTTCTGTAGCAAATAAGCAAAAGTACTTCTGAGATCTGTGTGGAATAATTTTTTCAAGAAAAGCACACTAACACTGACAAAAAAATTTGAGAAGGAGGTTTTTAAAACAAACAATCCAAGAAACAAAAGCTGAAAACCCCCAATAAACAAAGAATTGGGAGCTACCTAAAAGACAATGTGGAAAATTTCAGTTTCGTAACATTTACATGATGGAGTCTTATTTGCTACTAGTTGTAAAGCTTCCCTTACAACTTCTGGCTTAGGAGGTATTTTTCTTTTTCAGTGTGCACAGAATTATTTGGTGGGGAAATGGGATGCAAAGCCATGTAGACAGACAGTGAGTGTGGTTTATGTCTTTCTCCATCACATTGGAGGAAAAGCCTACAATTTTTAAACCCAGGGCTCATGTTTTTAAGTAATGATCTTGTGCGGATGAGGACAAAGAAAACTTTAACATGTCTAAACATGTCTTTTGGTTCCTAGTTTCTATGGCTTTCCAAAAATGCGTCTCACTCCCTCTTTTAGAAGAATGTCTCTTTCTGTTCAATGTTTGGCTTATAAATTAAGTTATTAATATAATTTATTCCTGTAATAATCATGGTTCTCTTGTACGTCACAAGGTTGTTTGCATCAAATAAATCAAAAGACTGCCTTATAATTACTAATACTGGTGACAGAGTTGGATCGTCACACGCCATCTCAGGTCTGTGTCTTTCATTCTGAGAATGAGATGCTTCTGGGTGCTTTAAGCACAGAGGTACATAGGTTGATACTCTCATAAAGAATACAATTTTTTACTTTCTCAACTGCTTTAAGTGAAGGATTAGATAAGTTGCTTCTTATATTCAGCTTGCAATAATTCTTTGCTTTCTCAAGATCATTGAGACCGTGCTGATGAATAATTAGTAACATCTACTGATCAAAACACTGTGCAAGAATAAGTCTTTAAAAATCATGATCACTAAGTGCTTAACATAAAACAAAGCTAAATCTGACTGGCAAATTATAATAACTAGCCAACTGCTTATCCCTATAATTCGAAAATTCTTTGATAACTCTATCTTATTATACTATGAAGAAAAATTGTTTAAACTACCATCAATCTTTAAATCCTGGATCCAGAAAGTGGCCATGTTGACCATGAGAAAGTAGAAGTGAAGGCAAGTTGCTGTGCAAGAGCTAAAAAATATTTTTCACTTTGTGCATCTTTTTAGAGAATTTTAACAGAAGAATACTTCAAAAGTTTTCTGGTAGAGCTCATTAGTTCAGGGCTGCATCTCTGTGTTCCCCAAGCTTTACTGGGTGCATCTGCTACCAAACTGACACTCCGTTTAGCCACACGTCTGCAGTAGTTTTACACTTGGACCATTGCTGTGTAAAATTAATAGTCTTCATAATCTTAATTTAAATAATAGTATGTATGGTTTGCAGAAATATAGAATGCCTATTAGAAGACTATTATAGTTCACTTCCTGCAGGGTGAACCTATTGCAACACAAGAAAAACGATGCTTGTCCATATAAAGGTCCATATGCAGAGAATCATCGTGATTTTAGCATTTTGTGTGGCTGACTGAGTTTTCAAATTAACTTGATTTGATTTATTTTTATAAAGGGATGTGCTGTATCTTGTCATGAAAAGAAACAACCATACTGAATGGCTATATATTGTGCTGAACTGTTAAGACTACCCGGGTGCCCAAACCATGAGGTGTGCAGAATCTCACAGGGAAGCTTGCTCTTCATGCTTCCTACACAGAGCTGAAGGAGATAGATAGAAGAAATTTCATGTGCAATTCTCTATCAAATGTATTATTTTATTGTCTGCAAGAGTGGTTTAATTCAGTACTGGAAAATTCAGGGTTTTTTTCTTTTTTTTTTTTTTCATACCATTGGATCTGGCTTTCATATGCACCTTGGTCTTCCAGTACTTTGGTAGATATCCAGATGCTTGTATTCTGTGACGACCATAATTCCGATGAATTAAATAGAACTCAAATTGTGAAATGGATTTCCATCTCAGATAACATCTTCTGTAGAATCAAGCTTATGTTAACTTAAACAGCTTGAGAGACATCTGAGTGAAGCCATATTTTCTAAGCTATGTAATAGATGGTAACATTTTAATGAACTTCTTGCTGCAGGTGGAGGAAATCTTTCAGTCTAGGTTGAGGTTTAAATTGGCTTTAAGAAGTAATGGGGATTGAAAGACAGGTATCTGTTGACTTGTACTTTTCTCCTTTTTTTTTCTCTTTAATTTGAGTACTGTAAGCAGCAATGCCTTGGTGAACTCTCACTTCACTCTGGGGTCCACTTGGGAGTAAGCAATTTCTGTAGTGCTATGATGCAATCTTTTGGTGGTCCTATGGTACTATCAAGCACTGCTACATTTTAAAAAATGGCTATTTTTTATTCAGACTGTAAAACCACTCCATTTTAGATACTTTTATACAGAACAAATGATTGTGCTTCTTTCAATTGCTTATTCTCTTTGATTTCAAGAATGTCTGTCGTATCTTGCTTTGTTAATAACAATTATTTCTCTCAGTGTAGTGGAGTTTTGTTATATTATTGGTGTCTATATTGCTGCTATCTACAGCAAAAAGTAGATAGTTTTAAAAGCAAACAGCTTTTATGAATAAGGGCATAATTTATTATTTAGCCTGTTAACATCAAACTGCATTCTGCTGTTGATTCGTTAGGTGCATGTATCATGAAAAGAACACTCATTGAAGTCTACAGCGTTTGGATTTTGTTAGCTTTTATGCTACATTGTCTCCCTTTCACAACAGCAATTCTTACAGACTAGGAACACAAAGGCTATGTTGTATTAAAATGGGCAGTCATATCTTCAGTGCAGACCTCAGTTTGTTGAAGCAACATAGGCCTTTGTGCTTTAATGAAAGGTTAAAGAAACAGGACTCATCACCACAAATACCATTAGTTGCCTGATCCAGTATGCCTTTCTGGTCATTGCCTGAGAAGAACCTACCTCTGCTTTACTAATTATGCAATATTATATTTGGGGGATGGAGGGAAAGGAAATGAAAAGGTACCCTTGTAAATATGTTTACAACTTGAGTATTTACCTGAATGACTCTCTTGTCCTTATTCAGTGATCTGTGAGTTCCTCTTATTAGGATCATTGCATCTTCCACAATGTTTCTGCTTCTGCATAACAAGGTTTACACACACTGTGTTTGTTCAGTAATGCCTAATGTAGAAAGTCGGGGAAATGACCTTTAAAGAACAAAAGTTAAGTATTAGTTTAATACTGAAGGAGGGTATTAAAAGGTTGTGAGATACTTTCAAAACAAATTAGTAAAACATTTCTTTCATTTCTTTATAGATTCTGGACAACCAGGAAGTCCAAGCCACAATGATCCTGCCAAGAATACACCAGGTAAATATAAGTTCCAGAACATGTGCATCTAACTTTGTCTGAGAACAAAGATACTACTGTTAATAGTTAAAGAGAGCATAATTGGTCAGCAACCTATTTTGCACTGGTAGGTACATATAATAAGGACAAGCTGTGATTATTTTAGTTCTTTCAAACAGGCAATGCTTCAATTGTAGTTCCATCGACGTTCATTTAATCTAAGATTTTTTTCTTTCTGTTCATTGTTTTTTAGAATTTTCTAAGTGCAGAGTATTAAGGAGACAAAATGCCAGATAACTTTGCTTTTATAAAAGTTTTCACATGCTACAATTATTTTTTTTAATCTCAGATAAAACAGTCGAGCTACCTCTAAAATCTGTGCCCTGACTTAGCAGGTTCTTTACTTTTATTTTATATGTGCATTATAAAATGCAAATATGTTCATTTTTGGGGTATTTTTCATATCAGCTCGGAGCAGGTTTTGAACACATTGTTAATGCATCATGCTAGTGACACTTGGATTTTTTTTTGAGAGATGTCATTTTAAGCAGTCATTTCCAGGATTCTCTACCAATAAAAATTTAAGAGAAAATCAAACCCAGACTTTGCTTTTCCAAGCTGATTAGACCGAAGGTTCTTTCTATTTTCATGGAGTTATCCTTCTAATCAACTGGGCTGTGCTAGTAGACCTTGTAAATGTTTTGTTTTAGGAATTTATTCAGGATAAGACAAACAACTTTGACAGATATACTATCACTTCTTAATGAGCAAGGACTGACTCCTGCCTCCGCTGCCATGTTGCATCTTCTCACTTCATCTCTCAGAGGAAGTGTCTATCTGAAATAAGCTGCAACTAACTGAGTTTGATCTTTTTCTAAATGCAAAATTGACCGCACTCTAACCAAGAAGTAATTGTATAATGCTGGGCTGTTACATATACATGAATATTTTTTTGATCTGTCCAAACATTAGGGAAAATAGCCCGCATTGTGGCTGTACAGTTTTGTGCTATGCATATGATCAAAGTATGCTCAATGTGTGGTGGAATATGTCATGTGCATTGCGTTTGAATATCCCAGAGTGTGAGAACCATCATAGATTACAAAAGATTACAAAAAGCCATATTCCTGAAATATAAAACTGAGAAACATAGACTGAAAGACTGCAGATACGTTTTAGACATATGAGCACAGAACAAGTCAAATAACATGGTAAACTCTTTTTCAAGTGATTTTTTTAATGCCTTTTTTTTTTTTTTCCCTT
>NW_010429813.1:5211-10606 GCF_000710305.1 Buceros rhinoceros silvestris | reverse complement strand
CCTTTTTTTTTTTTTTCCCTTTTTTTTTTTTTTGCAAGGGGTGATTCAGGCTTGAAATCACTTTTGGCTGGAAGCTTCAATGCTATTTCTCTCCAAACTGTGTGGGTTGTTACGAGTAGGCTTTTAGTCCTCTATTAAATACATGACATAAATTATGTAGCATAGTGGTTTAAAAACCCAAACCAGCAAATTTACACCTAAAACAGGCCTGAGAAGTTTCTTCACACATAATTACAGTTTTGTAAAGCTTGGAGCGTTTAGCTTAGAGCATTTATTTTAGTTTTAGAATATCTCTTGTTTGCGAGTATAAGAAAAGCCAAATACATTACCTTTTGTCATTTTAAATGTTGCTTTGTAGCCTCTGGGTTTGGGAAGCTGAAGGCAATGTCTGGAAACTCACATTCAACGTATTTTAAAACTCTGTTTTTAAAGTACCTTTTAGGATTTGGAGTAGGAGTACATACTTCACTAGAGAGGGTCACATCCTCTGGTGAGTCCAGTCTCACCAACACTCAGTCTCAACCTCAGGCTACTCCAGCAAGGAGTATCATGCTGCCGGCAACGGAGCCCTGGGGAGGGCAGCAGAGGAGCTGTATAGTTTTTCTTTCAGCAGCCCTGTGGGGCAAGACCAGATGTTTTAATGTTTCACAGACTCCAGTGTCCCAGAAGGTAGAGGGAGATAGCGGGTGGAGAATTCCGTTGCTAGTTTCATCATGAAAATTTCTGCTTGAAATTTGAGCATAACGCTTTGTCATGCTTTGTAGTCTTTGCTGGAAGTATCATGCCTTTATCCAGCAGATTTCTGTCCCAAGTGGAGACAGAAAATGGGAACTGTGCCTTGCTTCCCTTGAAATCTTTAATTTATGCAAAGACAGAAGCATAATTGAATGTCATCTGTCTATTTGAAGATACACAAACTTTTAGTATCGTTCAGGTTCTCACTGTGGTAATGTCTTGGGGTTCAACTGGCAGGGATAAAGTGTTGATATTTGTAAGGCTGCAAAATACAGGTCATCTGGGGCTTTCCAGGAGAATGAGAGGGAGCTGCACTCCATTCAACTTATTTGGAAAAAGGGCTGCTGTCATGTTCTTTCTTACTAAACTTTACATGAGTCGTCTTATTAGAACCAGGCAGTCATTTCTGAGCCCCAGAAGATACCCACTTTGAGGTTTTCTTCGGTCCCAGGCCAGGATCACGCAGACTGGCAGTGCCAGGAGGGTTTGTTCTTCTGTCATGTTTTGGTCTGATGCCTGTATGTCAAGGAGCCAGGGCATTGGCAAGGGATAGGTGGTGTTAGCTTTTGGATGTCACTACCTTCATAAAGACACTGCCAAGGAAGAGGAGGTTGGAAACTGAGTGGTAGTTGGCGATGTTACTGGTGTTAAAAGGGGGGTTTTCTAGGTTTGGCTAGACCGTTACATTCTTTAGGGTATTTGGTAATTTGCTGTCTTAACCATAGAGGGAGGGCAAAGTCACCTGCCAAAAAAGGAACATTAAGAGCACTTGCTGGAATTCTTTACAATATGTTCCAAAAAATACATTGATACTTTGATAGTGTCATACAGTATTAAGATGGTGTAGCTTGTGGTGTTGGTATGTTGCCTTTGTAGCAAGGTCCAGGGATACTAAGTTTTATTTTTCAATAAATTTCAATTTTATTTTTCCTCTAAGTTTTATTTTTCATAACTTTAATCTGATATATTCCCAAAGAATGAAACCTGCTTTTCTGAGAGCTGAGTTGTAAATGTCATTTCTTCACTGGGATTGTTACATAGATTCCAGACAGATAGATGAGCTGGATTGAACTGAACTGATTTGAGAGAGGAGAAGAGTTTGAACACTGCTATTGTCCACCTCGGTCACTAAGTTCCTGAAAGTTTATGCTATACTAGCATGGTGCTAACTGTTAGAGGTCTTTATGGTTTCAAGGAGAGAATGGACATGTCCGTAGATCCATTGAGGGTGACTTAAACAGATAGAGGCACACCTGGATTAATCAATTTTGAAACTGAAAATACTGGGAGCCTTGGACACTATCAGTCAGAAGCCCCCAAACCCAAATACTTTAGGCCTGCCCTGTTTCATACTATTTTACTGGGCATCTGTTCAGAGCTGCTGAAAGCAGGCTGTTGATGGAGACCTAATATGGTATTTTCAGTGTAATGCTGTTTTATTTTCTCCCTGCAAGTCCTATAGGTCTTTTATATAGCTTAAGAAAACCTAAAAAGTAAGTTTTCATTAACATGCGCATCTCAAAATATCTGCAGCGGTGTGGGAGGGTATGTACTGAAGACAGAGGGAGTGATGTTTCAGTAAGTTCATCTGTTAGGCCAAGAAAATTATGAGGGTGAGTAAAAAGAGAAAAGCATCTACAACAGCTAGTAAGCTAATGGTACTGACACCAGCCGTAAGACTTGGTCTCAGTGATAGAATCCTTACTAGCCAGTTATAGTAGAGGATTTTCTGGGATTTGTTCTGTTTATTTTTATTTCCCTTACTTACTGTCTGTTGGCCATGACTGTTCAACATTAATAAGGTGACTTGCTATCTGCCATTGGTGTGACATGGTGCTTGGTAGACTTTATTTATCTATATACCAGTGTTGACACTGCTGTGTCCCATTGCTGCCATATTGCTCAAATCTTTCAGCATAGCCTTTTTAAGCTGCTAAAATGAGAGTAAGAAGCAGCAGTATTGATAGAGTAAAATGTTATCTTGATATGACAATAAGATAAGATAGAGAAATACAATAGAAATACAATTTGAGGAATCAAGAAAACTTGAAACCTCAGGGAGTGGATACAAATTTCTACTCGTGCTTCATCTTTCATCCTTGTCTTCTGGATGGAGCTGACAGGAGAATAGTGTCTTTTTATGCAGGTCCCTTCCAGATTTCGGAGCTATTCTTGTCCAGCATTTGGGAATACAAAAGTTAACTTTCCAGAAGGTGCAAAGGACAGGTAACCATCCTGACATTGACAGTTGGCCTTATTGGTGGGGGAAGACAAGTATGTTCAGATTTTTGCTTTTAACCAAGCAGTTGAGTTCAGAGGTTATTAGAGCTGTGCTTCCTAGCAAGTGGGAACTGCTAGATTTTCTTTTCCTGTTGATACAATTTACCGGCACTTAGCTGGTAAAAGGAATATTGTTGTATAAATTTTGGAGACTCTGTAACATCAGGCAGGGCTGAATGAGGAATGCAGAGGACTCAGTTTTCAGCCTGTGTGATGATGAAAATTACATTATTTATATGGGTGACACACTTTTAGACAGAGAGATTGAGAAACTGTCTCTCTGCCTTTCATTCTTCCCCACTGTTTCCCTTTGTCTTTCCTCCACAGTAACGCACAATACATTGTCGGAGAATTAATCTAGTGATAAGATGCTTAATCTAAATGAGGTATAGGTATGTATATCCTCAGCCCCAGTCTCACTGCTTTGGAATTGGTTTTCCCCTTCTGTTTGCACAGTAATTTTATTCTGGGAACCATTTCCAAAGAAGATGTGAGTGAAACCACCACCTATTCTTTTTTTCTCTAATTAGAGAAGGTGTTGCCACAAAGCTTGCAACTAGCCTCACCTATCTCTCAATATGCAAATCTCTCTTGCAGCTGTAGAGCCCCAAAGGCTTTTTTGCACTTTCGTATGGGCTACCAGCCATAGGGAGAGCATTCTTTTTGGATCAAGCCCTAAGAAATGTGTAATAAATTTGCCTATATATGACTGGTTTAGATAGAAGTATTTCAGTTTTAAGTTTTAGAATGTATAGTTCCAGAAATGACCTCTGAAGAATAATGTGGACTCAACCTTTGATCTCTTTTGGAAATACAATAAGCAAATATCTGAGTTTTGAGTGACTCAGAACACAGATGGTTGTATTATTTTACTGTATTGCAAGTTACCCTCTTTGTGAATGGGGAATTAGCTCCCTAATTAATAGGAATAGAAGAGATATTCCCTGCCATCATCATTGCAAGCAGCTTTTCTTGTGGAAGCAATGATGCTGTCATAGTAGTAGTTTGGGGATTCAGACAAAATTGTATTTAAATAAACAGATACTCACCTTGCTTTTCAGCATGGGAGTGAATATTCTGAAAGACTTACTGTTTCCCATACGCCTGCAGCCATGCTGTCTCAGATAGCAATCTTCAAATAAAACAAGGCTGGGTTTGGTCAGGGCTTGATTTTCTATGGACTTCTCCCTTTCCCAAATGCGCTATGAATTAGTAATGCCAGTGATTGAGAGGTGATACTCTTCCTTGTCAGCCTCTCAGCCCTAAGCCAGGTGGGGCATTTGGGGAGGCAGTGAGGAGCTGTGCTGCCTTAGCAATCAGAAACCTGCACAGGTTGTACAACCCTTTTTACCAAGAGGAATAAGTTTTGGTCTTACTGGCTGGTTTGAAATTTGACATGGGTAGTTACTAATGGTAGTCTACTGGCTTATGATTTCTTCTGAATTTTTGTTTACATCAGCTATCCTTCTTTATGGACCCACTGTATATGTAAATGATGCTGTGATCACTTCTGATGCCATTGTGTTCAATGTTTTTTATGTCAAAGCGTGCACAGAGCAAGAATTTACTAAAAACTCTTATGTTACCTGTTGGAATTTTGCTTCGGCACCAGAAAATTTCTTTTAGGTACCTGAAAGTCCTATAGCTATTAAAAAGCAGCTCCCTCAACCTCTTTTAAAACCTTGGCTGTAGCTTGTACATAATCTGAGACCCTCTAGCGTGGAAGGCAGTATGCGTCAGTGTTAGTTACCCTTTCTGTTTCTGTCTAGTTTTTGGGGCAACTTACTCCTTGGATTCCAGTACATGGTTTCTAGAGCCCATTAAACCAGATGTTTACTTCCTCGAATTACTGTAGCATTGAAGGATATTATAGTTCTGTTATGAACTTGAGAGTGTTGAAAACCTCCTTTGTTTTTGAAAATGGCACAGGCATTATTGAACTAAAGAGTTCACAGGGGATTCAGGGGATCTTTTTGCAATGTGCTTGTTTCCTGTCCCAGTTACAACATCATTGCAACTTCCAGGAAAAAAACCCAAAACAAACTGTGGGTATGCAACAAGTCCAGAGACGATTGTATGAAAACCAAAATACCTTCATTCTCAGGACGGGCCTTAGTTCAACTGTTTCAAATGACATCATCACAGAAATCTTCTGTGTCACTCCTTGGCTCATGTTATCCAGCCTTAACTGCCTTTAAGAAATTGTTTCAATGGGAACCTCTTCATGATACTCTTTCTGAGATATTGGCTTCAGAATTCATGTAGTGAAAAACCAAACTACAAGTCAACTGACCGTATGTTAACTTACTATGAACAGTGTGAGACTAATTTTTCACTCCCAGTTTTGACTGTGAACAGTAGCGGTATGCTGCTAGGATTC
>NW_010429813.1:2044-5130 GCF_000710305.1 Buceros rhinoceros silvestris | reverse complement strand
AAAGAGCTTCCCGTAGAAGGTAGATATTGCAGAGAACAGCAGGAGCTAATCCTTAAAAAGTCAATTTTCAAAGACTTAAGCAAAAGAAGCTGTACAATGAAATGATTTCATCTTTAATTGTAGCAGTTTCAGGAGACAAACAGACCTGTAGCAGATATCCAAAACATTATATTGCATAACTTAGTCAACCACAGCTCTCTGCTAGTATGTTGTACACCAGTTTGCTTCCAGTTTGCTTTTGTGCACCAGAAGCTTCCAGGCTTTCTTCTCACAGTAGTTCCTGATGTTGAACCTGTCTCACTGCTAGTAAGTCTATCTATTACTGTATAGTTCCTCTTTTTAAAGATCTAGATATGAAAGTGCAGTAACACAAATTGCTTCCTACACTGATTGAATCCTTATTCCTGCTTTTTAAGTTGCTCAAAATCAAGGCTGTTTCAGTGAACGAACTAGATGTTTAATGACACCAGGAAGCAATTTCATGTTTCAGCCCTAGTCAATAAGCAGCAGAATGTAAACAGGCATTCTATTCATAAAAGTACAATTAAACTGGAAGACATAAAAAAGGCTGGTTAAAGATTTGTAAAGCCGGACGTCACTGGTAAGCTTATAAGTAATGTTAGAACAAGCTCTTTAAAGTACATGTTAGTGCAAACTGAAGATATTTTTCAGTAAGTTTAAACAATTTTTTTACCCCATTTTAAGTCTTAGCATGGTTAAAAGTTGTCCTTGTAACTCATCTTGAAGGCATAGAACAAGAATGCAGTGGAAGATGTCCCCTGGAATGACTGGCTGAGCAAGCTGGGGTTGTTCAGCCTGGAGAAGAGAAGGCTCCGGGCACACCTTATAGCGGCCTTCCAGTGCTTAAAGAGGGCCTAGGAAAGATGGGGAGGGGCTTTTTATCAGGGAGTGCAGTGATAGGACAAGGGGTAGTGGTTTCAAACTGAAAGAGGATAGATTTCGGTAAGGTGTGAGGAAGAAGTTACTTCCTGTGAGGGTGGTGAGGCACTGGAACAGGTTGCCCAGAGAAGCTGTGGATGTCCCATCCCTGGAAGTGTTCAAGGCCGGGTCGGATGTGTTTTTTGAGCAGCCTGATCTAGTGGAAAGTGTCCCTGCCTATGGCAGGGGGGGTCGAACTAGGGGATTTTTAAGGTCCCTTCTAACCCAAACTGTTGTATGATTCTAAGATTCTTGTGTGTAAGGACTAGGACAGAATAACTTCTACAGCAGCTGGAGACATTACTGAAGCTTTCCCTTGTTACTGACTGTACAAGGGGAGCTTGATCAGAACTGCTGCTTGACTTAACCTGTTAATCTTTCATCTTTGATGGCACTGGTTTGGTCATTCTAGTGTTGTTTGGAAAATGTATCAAGTTTTCTGTAAAAAGGGGAAGGAGAGAAGACCATTTTTATACTCACCCCGTATAAAACCTACAAGGAAATCCAGAAAAAAACCAGGTTTTTATGGGTTTTGGAAGTTACTGCTTGTTTATACGGAACTACACTAGGTGGATTTGGCAGAAACACTCTTTGTAGAACTCAGATTTTTAATAATAATGACAACTAGTGAAATGCGTTTCAGGGAGTGTAATTTCTCAGGTGAGATGAGTTTTATGGCAGTACTTAGTGCTTATATTAGGCTTTAACGATGAAGACAGCCTGAAGTGTTATCATGACCATCAAAAGATACGCTAAATCCTCTATGAGGAATATGACAATAGACTGTAACCACTGCATTAATTTCTATACTGGACAGGTCAGAAAAACACTCTGAGATTGCTAATTTAAGGATCCTTAACATGTTAGTGTCTTTGGGAATGTTTAATAAAAAAAAAAAGAGTAAGACCTGTATTGTACGAAGTATCACCGCATATTTTTTTCTTGCAAGTGGAGTAATAATGTGAATACGAATATTAACTCTTACTCAGTTGGAGGATCAGCGTTACAAGGTAAAAGGCAATGTCTCACACCATAAAGTCAAAGTAGTTTATACTGTTGTCCTGTTGCATAAAGTCTTGCTGTTTAGCCATTATTGGATGTAGAGTGCATGTTTCTGCAACAAACTACGGCAGTTTAATGGCACAGAACATTTTCCTGTTGCACAACTGGAAGTCAAGAATGGGTCTGTAACATACCCACCATGAATTGTCTTCTAACTAGTTAAAACAGCTGAAGTCCACTGATGCTGGAACTGAACATACTGTGTTTATTTTTCTGCTCTTGGAGGCACCACTGGAATTCACTGTCCCTATTGGAACATAAGGCTCAGGATGAAGTTGCTCAGTGCCCGTGACATAAACTGTTTATTATTGCATGAGTTTTTAAATAATATTTTGTCACGTTACACAGAAATAAAAATCAAGCTGTTTAAATTGATTGAGATTGATGATAGCTGCAGTTTCCCTCACTTTCCTTGTGCCAAACAAATCATTCGCATGTATCTGTTGGTGTCATTATTTTAGGACCATCCAAGGCAGAGTGAAAATTGGGTGAAAGACAGTGATCCATGAATAAACAGTGCATTCTTCTGTGAGGGAGTGCTAAATAGTGGTACAACTTAGTGCCAGAATTTTTTCCCTGCTCCCATTTCATTATCAGAAGGAGAGAAACACACTATTGCTTCTTGTTATGTGGGTATTCTCAGTATTTCCAGTGAGAAAAACTAAGAACTCATGAAAGAAGGCTGAAGATTAAACGTGTGTGTGGACACATGTCTGTGTGTGTGCTTCTGCCTGTGTCTATGTGTGTGCATACACATGAAAACATCTTACACATAAAATCCTACATGTGCATTTTCTTTTTTTTTTTTTCCATATGAGCCTTGGAGCTTGTTCTCACTATAACGATAGCTTGACTAATCTATGCTTGGGTAAAGCTCCTTTCAAATTACCCTAACTTGAATGAGAAAAGTTGTGCTTCGAAGTAGTGGTATTTGAATAAGCAGCAGAGAAATCCAGTCTTGTCTCATTAGCAGATCCAGAGCTGGCTGCATGTTTGTATGCTGGCTTTAAGCCACGCTTTACTTCCAGGTCATCTAAAACCAAGAAACCAATTTTTCTTTGGAAATCTCGCTTCCATGTACTACT
>NW_010429813.1:0-1861 GCF_000710305.1 Buceros rhinoceros silvestris | reverse complement strand
CTGCTGGAGGAAATAGGCAGTGAAGGGAAAGATTGCCATTGTTGGAGGAATTATTAGTGTTCACCTAGCTTGCCCATTCTTAGCTTAAAAAAATAAAAATTGAGGAAGAAGGGAAAAAGAAACCTTAACTCTTTGAAATTTTTTATTACGTGAGTATGCAAAGTTCTGTCAAACAAAGAAAGAAATATTTGAGAAGCCATGTCATGTTTTCATCCATGCAAAAACACGTAGAGAGGGTACAAGAGAATGCAGAAGATGAAAGAGGCTCATATTTCTTAGAAACTGGAGATGAATAAGGTCACAGAGAGGCATGCAACGTCCAGGTGAAGGACAATGAGAGAGGAAAAGGTAATGGATAAGGACGGAAGCTGTTGAAAATGAGAGGGAGAGGAATGTGAAAGGAAATGAAGAAAAAAGAGAGGGAACCCTACTGAGCTACTAGTGGAAATAAAGACACAGAGGGTTATTGTATGAAGTGACATTGGCTGGATAATGAGAAGGTGACGGCACTGACGCAGTATCATTCAGGATGATCCCACAGGCCTATGGTGCTCTGCATGCCCACTGCACTCACTCCTGGGATGGTTTTTCAACTGGGGAAGATGAACGTTCATTTCTAGGTGTAACAGAGTTGTCAGAAAATGTGTTCAGTTGGATGCGTTCTCGTGCGTTCAGGCTGAGTTGTCAGGTGCATTTTTTTAAGAGTGGAAAATAGTGTCAGAGGTGCTGCGTGAGGTGGCTCTGTGGGCCTAGTAAGACTGCTGGTAAGCAGTGAAAACCACTCCTTTTGCCTCTGCCCTCCTTGTTTGACCCGGAAAAATAAGTAGAGGTTTCTCCAGGTGTACCAAGGACAGATCTCTCAAGTGAAGGGTACTGCTTTTATGTACACTTTTCTGATGATAGTGGCAGTGTTTTCTTGAATGTCTTGAAGATGAAAACAGTAATTGCCAAAAAACTCTAACATGAATAGTACTGAGCCATCATTTTCCAAATAAATAAATATTCCAATAGGTGCATTTTTTATTTGTTTGTTTGTTCTGTTAGTTAAGACATTTAGAATGCTTCTACACATTCAGATATGTGGGACAGAAAATTGTATTTCCAAATAGAAAAATCTGAGTTAATTCAGAAAAGAGACTAGAGAAACCATAGTAAGAAATTCTTTGTGCACCATCTCTCATGAAAACAAATGAAAAAGTAATACTGTTGGAGCACCATTGTGCACCAAGTGTAGAGATAAATAATTCTGTTGGTAAATGGTTGGCATTTCCTACCTGTAAGGGTTATGATATCATGTAAGCTCAAATTCAGTAAAGTCACCTCGTGCAGTAATTATTGATAAGAGACTTCCACAGAAACCTGGGTTGCTCAGCTCTGTTTCTGTGTTTCAGTGCACTGTGCTTGAATTTCATGACAGGGAATTGTACATTTATCTTAGAATAAGTAAGCATAAGCCAAACCAATAAGAAATTGTTTCTTAAACATAGGTTTCTAGATACATAATTCAGCATGTATGTAAAAATCCCCACTGTATAGCTCAGTTTTGACCAGTTCCAGCTTCGACTGGACATAATAGCAAAATCCTTGTGTGCCTGAGAAGTGATGATTTGGTAATGAAGGTGGTAGTGTACAGTCACTTTTCACCAGCAGGGTGAAAGTTAAGTAATCTATTTAGAAACAATGTATACAAGGACGGGACTGCTATGGTGAAATTGCTTAGGCCATCTGATACAGTTCTTAGTTCAATACTGACTTAAAAATGAAAAATACTAATAAAAGCGGCTAGTTTTAGACATTTTCTGACTGGTTACCTAGGGACTCATTGTACTGCGTGTTACTTTTTATAGATACTTTTAAATAG
>NW_010429812.1:23372-23653 GCF_000710305.1 Buceros rhinoceros silvestris | reverse complement strand
CCTGTCACACCCCCGGTGTGACTGACACCGCTGGGACCCTCCTCTGTCACACCCCCGGTGTAAGTGGCGCAGCCAAAGGCCGGCCCTCCTCACACCCCTAGTCTAATGACCCAGCCACGGAATGCCCCTTCACTCCCCCAGGACACCAGTCCCCATTATTCTCCCAGTTTGACTGATACAGCCCCTATCACACCCCCAGTGTGACAGACATCTGGAGGCCAGCTGCTGTCACACCCCCAGTGTGACTGACACCGGCAGGGACCGCCCCCTCCCCCCCCCCA
>NW_010429812.1:20626-23192 GCF_000710305.1 Buceros rhinoceros silvestris | reverse complement strand
GGCAGACACAGCCCCATCACACCCCCAGCGTGACTGACACTGGCAGAAATGCCCCTGTCACACCCCCAGTGTGACTGACACTGGCAGGAACCACCCCATCTCACCTCCAGTGTGACTGACACCAGCAAGGACAGCCCCATCACACCCCCAGTGTGACTGACACTGGCAGGAACCACCCCATCTCACCTCCAGTGTGACTGACACCAGCAAGGACAGCCCCATCACACCCCCAGTGTGACTGACACTGGCAGGAACCACCCCATCTCACCTCCAGTGTGACTGACACCAGCAAGGACAGCCCCATCACACCCCCAGTGTGACTGACACTGGCAGGAACCACCCCATCTCACCTCCAGTGTGACTGACACCAGCAAGGACAGCCCCATCACACCCCCAGTGTGACTGACACCAGCAGGAACGCCCCTGTCACACCTCCAGTGTGATTGACACTGGCAGCGACCTCCCCATCACACCCCCAATGTGACTGACACTGGCAGGGACAGCCCCATCACACTGTCACACCCCCGGTGTGACTGACACCGCTGGGACCCTCCTCTGTCACACCCCCGGTGTAAGTGGCGCAGCCAAAGGCCGGCCCTCCTCACACCCCTAGTCTAATGACCCAGCCACGGAATGCCCCTTCACTCCCCCAGGACACCAGTCCCCATTATTCTCCCAGTTTGACTGATACAGCCCCTATCACACCCCCAGTGTGACAGACATCTGGAGGCCAGCTGCTGTCACACTACCAGTGTGACTGACACCGGCAGGGACTGCCCCTGTCACACCCCCAAATGTGACTGACATCAGCAGGGACCACTCCTGTCACAGTGTGACTGAGACTCAGGCTGTCCTGCTCGCTCACACTTGTGTGACTGACACTGCCAGGGACCAACCCCTGCTCCAACCACTGTGACCGACGCACTGAGACCACCCCGACCCCTGATCACACTTCCATGAGGCTGACATGACCATCCCCAGTGTGACTGTCACTCAGACACTAGCCCTTGTCACCCTCCTGATAGACCTGACACAGCCAGAGCCCAGCTCCGGCTGCAGCCCCTCGGTGTGGCTGACAGCACTCCTGGACACCATTTCCTCTTCAGCCCTGCTCCACAACACACCCGACAGATGGGAATGATGTTTGTCTGCTGGGCGTCTTTACAATCAACACCTTGACTTGACCTTACACTGGTACGAAGCCACCAAAATGCCACAAATTCCTTTGACACCCGTCCGTGACAGCGTTAAGGATGCTAAGGCATGGTGTGACGCAGCTCCTTTCCCTGCACCTCACCCCGATTTCACACTGACAACCCACGTCCCAGCTTCTTGAGACTCTTTTTGTCCCCCCAAGAGTCTTACATGGGTTCAATGAGACCAGAGACAATTTGTGGTTCCCAATCCCTGGCACTGGGAAGCCTGAATGCTCTCCTGGGGCCACCAGTTCCACCAGTTCGTCAGCACAGCCTTCACCGTGGCTGTTACATGCAGCCAATGCGACATTTTTCCCCACAAAATCTTCCAGCTGCTCGTTAACACCCATTTTTTAACCACAGCAGGAGCCAGCGTGGAGCTCCAACAGCCGAGGCCGGGGTCAGCCGTGACTTATCCTCAACCCAGCCGAGCTACCCCCAGAGCGCGGAGAACCGACTGCGCAGTGGATGTGAGCAATCCCCTAAATATACCGACGACACGGGAGGAGCCTCCAGATCCAGGACTCTGCTAAATCGAGTCAGGGGTGTGATGCCTGTGCTATGCAGATGAGCTGTCATACTGTCTCCCACACAAGAGCGTCTCCAAAGGAACCTACACCTACCGCAAACACCCTGCAGCATACGGACATTTATGGGGCAACCTGGAAAAAGCGAGAGTAACGGTTGTCCAAAAAAAGCAGGAACCCAAATCATTTTGCAGAACATGGAGAGCGAGGCTGCAGAACAAGCTGAATTATACATATCTGAGAGCCCGGAGGAAATGTCAGATCGCCTCTAAAATGCATCAGAAGGGAAAAAAAAAAAAAAGCCTCCGCTGGCATTCTCCTGCAAGAAGAGAATGTGGTGTGTAAATAAGATTCCCTAATAAAAATCAGCACTGGGATGGGTGGGTTTGCAAGCACGTTCCAACCCTGTCTTGCGATGGGGACAGAGTCGGGGATTGCATCCTCGCAGCCAGGAACGTCGCTGGGCTGGGATTCTGACAGCAGAGCTGCGCTTCCACTGCAGGAGCAACCGCGCTGTATAAGCCAGGAACTCCTACCACAACGATTTCAGAGCAGACCCAGAATATTTGTTACCCTTCTGGAAACTGAGCTGGAATAAAAAAAAAAACAAACTCGTGGTGCCAGCTCTGTGAAAACAACACGTGTGTCCTGACAGCAGAGCGCAAGAAGAGTTAAAAATGGAGAATCGCAGAATCACAGAAGCGTTTTGGTTGGGAGAGACCTTTAAGATCACCGAGTCCAACCATTCCCCCAGCACTGCCAGGGTCCCTAAACCACGTCCCTCAGTGCCACATTGACACGGCTGTTAAACCCCTCCGGGGACGAGGACTCCACCGCTGCCCC
>NW_010429812.1:20160-20534 GCF_000710305.1 Buceros rhinoceros silvestris | reverse complement strand
CCCGCCGGGGAGGAGGCCCCCCCCGCTGCCCCGGGCAGCCTGTGCCAAGGCTTGGCAACCCTCTCTGGAAAGAAGTTTTTCCTAGGATTCAACCTAAATCTCCTGTGGTGTAACTTGAGGCCGTTACCTCTCTTCCTGTCACTTGTTACTTGGGAGAAGAGACCAACCCCCACCTCTCTCCAACCTCCTTTCAGGGAGCTGTAGAGAGCGATGAGGTCTCCCCTCAGCCTCCTTCTCTCCAGGCTGAGAACCCCCAGGTCCCTCAGCCGCTCCTCTTAACACTTGCTCTCCAGACCCTGCACCAGCTCCATTGCCCTTCTCTGGACACGCTCCAGCACCTCAGTGTCCTTCTGGCAGTGAGGGGCCCAAAACTG
>NW_010429812.1:3137-19670 GCF_000710305.1 Buceros rhinoceros silvestris | reverse complement strand
CCACAGGGCAGTTTCCAGCCACTCTTCCCCAGGTCTGTAGCATCGCAGGGGGTTGTTGTGACCCCAACCGACAACGCAACACTCCAGATGTTGGGGGAGGAAGGGCACTGGCAAAGCCTGAAGTCTGAAACTCTCCGTGTTCACCTCCAGCACGTACCTGCCACGTCTCCCAGTTGTATGCACCATCCTCAGAATTATATTTCCAAAGCTTCAGCCTCTGAGAAGAACTGAACCCTTTGTGGACCGATGTTTCTGCTGGAGAGCTGAGCTTTCTGTAATTATCATCAGAGAGAAGTTGGGGAGGGAGCTGCCTCTTTTGGTTTGGGGTTTTGTGGTTGGGTTGGTTTTGGGGTTTTTTTTTGTTTGTTTGTTTGTTTTCGGTGGGGTTTTGGGGTTTTTTTGTAAATTTGGATGTTGCCCATTTTAAAACAAAACATTTTACTGAAAACATCAGCGCGCCGCTTCGTAATTGCAGAGTGGAGACGAGGAGCACGTCAGTAGTGGAAAAAGCGTTAAATTTGCAGGGAAGCGACTGAAGTGTTTGCACAGAAGGGGGCAAATGGAGATAAGACAGGCAGGCTGCTTGCATTCAGCTGCCGGGAAACTCGTACAGCAGAGACTCATAAGAGAAGCGAGGTGGGAAAAAAGGGGAAAAGCTATAGAAACACCAGCTTTCCCTCCTCTCCTACGTGTGCAAACTCTTCTTAGATCAACAGCTTGGTCAGTAGAGACAGCCCTTGGCCACCAGAATGGACCCCTCTCACGTGTCTGCTGGGATCTGCACAGCCACTTCCCACCGCAGGACTGTGCTGGGAAACACGGTTACAAAAGTCACATCGTTGAAGGGGGAGAAACCCCCTGCCGTGAATATTTTGGGCACCGCCGCTATGACCAGGGTGCCTGTCTTTGCACGGTTGTACCAATGCCTTTTCCTTTGGCCCCTTTTTAGTTTTCTTTGTCATAATCATAGAATCACAGAATGGTTTGGGTTGGACGGGACCTTCAAATTTCATCTAGTCCAGCCCCACTGCAGTGAGCAGGAACATCTTCAACTAGATCAGGATGCTCAGAGCCCCAAGGTCCAACCTGACCTGGAAAGTTTCCAGCGATGGGGCTTCTCCCACCTCTCTGGGCAGCCTCAGCCAGTGTCTCACCACCTTCAGCATAAAAAATTTATTCCTTACATCTAGTCTAAATCTTTCATCTTTTAGTTTCAAACCATCACTCCTTGCCCTGTCGCAACAGGCCCTGCTAAAGAGATTGTCCCTAGCTTTCCTACACGCCCTTATAACCCTCAAGAAGAGTCAAGACATCTGCCCCCCCGCCCCCCCACCACGACCCCCTTGCCGCTAGGCAGCTACTGAGCTCAGAATGGCCATTTTTTAGCTACTGCAGGCTGTGGTCTCCCATAAAAGCGAAGCTTGCTGTGAAGATGGTTGTGTGGACTAGGCATGCTCCAGACAGCAGCGCTTCACCTTCAGCCCTGCAAACACTCCATGAGAGCCTTTCTCTGGCAGGGAGCTGCATCTGTACCGTCCCACAAGTATGGGGTGGCGGTGGCAGTACTGGCGAGGTTCACGCCAGCATCATGGCATTCCAGGCTGAACTGCTCCAGCAAAATCCCTCTGCACTGACTACACAAGTTCACCCAACTTCCACTAAACTCACCAATATCTCAGCAAAACCCCCTCTAAGCTATGAGGCAGGAGAGGTTTGGTTTGGTTTGCGCTTAGCAGCCTTCTCGACCTAAAATATGATGTGTGGTATCATCGTCTTACGGCGGGGTGATATCACAAGGTGCTTACCTGAAATAGAGGCATCTAGTCTCCATCTGGTAGGAAAAGAAGCTTCACATTTCAAACTGTCGGCAGGGTGGGAGCAAGTTGAGTCCTGAACGAGTGCGTGAAGGAACAGAACAAAGAAACCCAAACAGGTAGTTGCTGATAGATCATCTGGAGACACAGGCTAACGCCAAACGAACCGGGAGAGAGGGCTGAGCAACGCACAGCTCTGGCTGTGCGGAGTGTGGTCACAGGCAATCTGGTTCTTGACACCTCTGTGTTTGCTTTTTTTGAGACTCTGCGGGTATCCAAAACAAAAAAATATCATCCCAGCTAATGTTATTCACGTTGTTTTGCACGTACATGATCTACGAGGACCTCTGTGATCTCATACGGGAAGCGAACCTTATTTTATGTAAAACTATTGATTTGCTGAGTAAAACATAAGATGTCCTACATTTTTTTTTCTCTGAGAACCAAAACTTGAGCTAGTGAATCAAAAAATGTAAAATGGTCAGAAAACAGCTAGAAAAAGAGGTTAAAACAGTTCTTCTTGTTCAGCTAAAGACTCTATTAGTTATCCGTCCTAGATTTAATTAGTGAACACCACAAAGATTGTCTAGCTCAGCACAAAACTGCTGACCTGAGCCAATTTCGTATTTGGCAGGGCAAAATACCGCTACTTAGAAGAGCCAGCTGAACACCACCCACGAGAAGCTTTCAGAGGGGAAGTGCCTTCCCAGCCCCAGCCCTGTTCTGAGGAAACGTGTCTGAGAGATTCACCAAGGGGGAGGAGAAATTGGGGCGCAGGCTGGGTGCCTCGGGGTGCGATTCTGGCTGCTCTATCCTTTTGGGTGACTCGTAAACCGAAGGATCACGAAGGGCAACGCAGAGCAGCCAACACAATCAAAGCCCCGTCACAGGTAACAACGTCAAGATTCCCAAACTGCTTATAAGAACATGATACCCGTATAAAAATTAACGACCCGTTGACTGCAAGCAGCAACGCACGAGGCAAAAACAGATTTGTTGATGCATCTCTTTGCCATTTGCTGGCCCTCCTCACACTAGAAGCGTTTCTGGTTATGGTTACTGTTAATTGCTTTTTCTCTGAGAGAGGAGCTAAGAGGTTTTAGCTGAGGTGGGGTTTCACCGTGTTGGGCAATTACACAAGCATCCAGATGCACAAAATATTCCCCGGTTTGTAATCTGAACAAGGCAGAATGCAGCGAGTTACCTCGGGCCGAAAGAGAGATTTCTGATCTGGAAAAAAACAGGGTCTGACATACCAAGGAAGCATCGTCGGGGAAGGTGAAGAAATGAATCACTGCCTCCTTGTGCTTCATCTGTTAGAGCTCACAGATTAAAAATTCAGCCACGGTTGCCTGAATTTTACCTCATCAACAGGAACACACAGAAGCACCGTATTTTCAAACACTCCACGTCTTCTGAAGATGTTCCTCCTAAGGAGGGCTTCCTTGTGCAGTGTCATTATCTCCGACAGATCTGCTTTGGAAATTTCCTCTCGGGGCTCCTCCAAGTTGACAAGTGAATTCTCTGCATCAGAAATATTTGTTCAGAGACTGCCAGGCTTATCAGTCACTTCCCTGAGAAGGAGGCTGCCCAGGGAGGATTCTGCTTTTCTCCTTCCTAGCGCACCTACAGAAATGATGTTATTGAGGGGACGACGACTACGGCCACGTGCCTGTGTCACTTGTCTCTCTGTGACACTGCTCTTTTCTCTGTGTCACAGCGAGGAACAACGCTGCTGCCTGGCCTTGGCCCTCACAGCCAAATCACAACCACACAAAGGCAAGAGAGTAACCCGGAGGGGCCTGGGCAGGATGACCAGCCCCTTGGGCACCCTCCCACCCTGGAGGTTAGGAGGACTGAGACATCCCTGCTGGCTGCCATCACCGACACAGGACTAATTACCTGAGACCTATCCAGGCAGAAGGGAAACACAAACAAACCAGCACGGGGTTGTTTAACACGCACCTTTGGTCTGATAGCAGTTCTTCCTGGAGCGTGCAAGTGATTTATGGCATCTCCGTGTAGCATCGCAGGTGGACGAGGAGAGGATGGCTGGATCTCAGGCAGCATCTAGACTGGGGGGTTACCAAAGGCCTCTGACAGCTCCTGCTCTAGGTAATGAGGAGCTCCTTCCTACAGCTCCAGCTGCCGCTTCGTCGTTCATCATTAACGAAGCACTCAGGTGTCTTATCTCTGAACAGTGAGATTTCTTGTGTACACATAAATCAGCCTCTCTCTAGCAAGAAAGCTCAGTTTTCACCCAGGCAGCTCGCTCTGAAAGCAAAGGCTCTGCTACAGGGAGGAAAAATACCTCCCCCTTTTCATTCTCAGGCATGCTACGTGACAGGCTTTTCCCTCTGAAATGTTATTCACTACTGTTCATTCCGTGTTCACCAATTATTAAAATGATTTTGCTTAGACAGAGATGAGAAAAGTATAGTGTAGTTTCCCCTTGTTTTCTCATCTTCCATGGTTTTGTGACACCAGCGAAGATTTGATTCGGTCTCTTTGAAAGATGGCTAAGGACTCATTTGTCTTGATTATTCCGCTTTTGATCTGGTGCTGCTCTGCTACACGTCTGAGACCGAACGAACGCAGTGGTGAACATGTCAGGTTTTGAAAGGTGTCACAGGAGAAAAAGTGTTATTCGTTCACCCTGCTAACAAAGGTAGCATGCTGGATGTTCAGCCTCACCGTTACTGCTGTGCCTACGGATTCGGAAACCAGCAGCTGAAGATTCATTATTTAACAAAAGAAGCTTGGAGATGATCTTGTGATTAAATTATTGGAGTGGGACCGGGGAGAGCTGGGTTGAGTTCTCAGCCCTGGACCGGTTGCTGTGTGATCTTCTTCAAACCACTGCGTGGAGATGGATGCACGGAGGTAGAGCCAGCTCCCCACAGGCTCAGGTGCTCGGGGCCGGGGCTGCTGCGCATTTTATTTCTCATTAACTGGAGTGAGCTCTGCTGTAAGACAGATGGAAACAACCCCCTGACTCTAAATGCCTTTCGTGTTCTGCAACTGGCCTTTGCTCGAGCTCGCTGTTTTTCCAGAATCTCCGGTGATTGACTAAACCACTCCTTTAAATGTTTTCCCCCTTTTCTTCTGTTTCCTAGTGAATGTCTTTACCTTCTGTCTGTTGCAAATGTGAATGGATTTAATTAGGTGCTGTTGAAATGTCTTTTGCAGTTTGGCATCCTGTTTGGTTCAGATCCTCTCGTTCTCTTTGCAGTTCTGTTCCTTCCCACATTGCTTATGTTTTCTTGTTTGTGGAAGCTCTTCTTTATAGGCATAGTTTAATCACGCTGCGCCTCAATTCTGTCTCTAATAAGTATAAAGAGGGGAGAGGGCATGTGAAGCCCACCCCTCCAGATGCTCCTTAAACAGCCCTCTTTTCCCCCAGCGTGTTCCTCAAATGTTAAGCTTTTCCAGCTGAACTCAAGGACAAAGCACTCAGCTCAGCTCAATGGATTTGTTGTGTTTTCAAGTTATGTTCTTAAGCAACCTCGTTTTTTTTCTGCAACTTTAGAGATCGTACTGAGCCTACACCTCCAGCTGAGGTCCAGAACATCAGGGAGCTGCTCAACAAACTCAACAAAGCACTGAAACCTCAGGGGAGCTGCCATGAAAGCCAGTTCCTCATCCCCTCCTTTACCTGCTCTGTGTCTGAACTACTGGATTTTGCTTTTGCTCGAGTTGTCCTTACGGTGTCAGCAGCGAATCTGCATGGTCTTCTTACCCCAGGGAGATTTGCTGTGGGTATCTCACTACTCCGTCCTCAGTGCTCTAGTCTGTGAGCACTGGGTATCCCAGGTCATTTTTTGGTGTTAACCCGATTACCGTTGATCTAGTTACACCCAGCTAATCTGGGGAAGTCAGTAATTTCAGTAAAGCTGTGTTACGCATTTGCTTCTAGTTTTATAAGAGGAGACAGACTTCGCCTTTTATTCTTCCTGATCTCCAGCAGCGATACTACAAAATTCATAAACAATAGGGCTGAAGCGAGCTGTGGAGGTCCAGCACTTAGCTTCTCTAACACCAGGGCATGGTGACCTACACCTAAACCCACTTCAAAGAGAGAATTGTAGCAGGCTCCACACAGAAGCTTTTCAGATGCAGCCTCTGTCATCTCTCCCACGATCTGCTCTAGCATTTACCCAGTACCTACCATGACTCTGTTTTTTTTCCCTCCTCTGTCATGTTCAAACTGCATATGCTTTGCTATTGTTCAAGCCTACTACTTCTTCTCCCACCCAGCCCATGTGTGGTGAGTGTGATTTTCACAAGCGTGCAGTCTGAAGTCAAGCCCACCAAAAAAAAAGTATTTGAGAAGCCAGGATTAGCAAGATGAATCTCATGAGAAGTGGATAAATTAACAGCGACACTTCTTTAAAATCCATTTTTCTGAGGTTTGACATAAGCCAGTCAGGCAACTGCCTCCTATCATGTTATCAGGGACAACTGCCTTGCTGCAATGAAATCATTTAGCCATGCGTGGAAGAAGAGAGGATTAGACAGAAGAAGGCTTGGTGTGTGATGAATGGGATTTCCAGGCAAACCAGTACACTGCCCTGCCTCCGTCCACGGGTGGGTGACAAATGTGGAGCTGGTCTCTGGGGCGCTTTGTCCTGGCGCCAATTCCAGTCATAAGGTGAATGGTGTCGCCAGGCTCTCCTTTGTGCTGTGCTTTATCAACAAAACCTTTGGAAGGCGCTCTGGGGTGGGATACCTGCCTTCATCCTGACCTTGAGCAGTGCACCGGCTCGCCCCTTCTTCCACACCTTCTCTGAGGGAGCACACCAGCATGGCTGTCCACCACTAACTCGGTGCAGCTAATCCATCTCCACAGCTAGGACTTCTGTTTTAATGCTTTCCAGCACAGGTGAAGAAAGTATTTTTTACTCTTATGGTATCAAATAAGGACACACACACACAAATCAGTATTCTGTAGCTTCTTCTCTAGTGAATAATACTTCGTTCACCAAGTGTTCCTAGTTCAATCTCGAGAGGTCATCCCTTGAACTTGATTCCCTTCCATTCTTAACCACTTACTGGAAAAGCAGCAGCCTTGCGCTGCAACCTTAGAGGTCTGTTCTGGGCCCATGACTGTTAAACAAGTGACCTATCAGCTACAGCAAATGAAATCTGTACCCTAAAAATCTATTCCTCCAGCTGCATCTTCCAGGCTTCCTTTGGACACTTTGGAGAGGTCGAAGCCTTGATCTGACTTGTGGCTTGGGTCTTTTTTTTCCCCCAAAACTGCACGTGTCCTTTTAAATTCAGGATCCAGTCAGAGACTAGAGGGGCCAAAACACCAGAAAAGGCTCTGACACAGCCAGAAAAGGCTCTGGGGATGGGATGGATGAAACTTCTCAAGCAACCCTTCTCAGCACAGCTTCCTGCTCAAGCTTTCAAACCCAGCATTGAAGTGACCTCCAAAATTATCCACCACGTTGTTTATCCAGTGCAGGCTCTGACACATGGTAGTTTGCTCGTGCTTAATTGGAGTAGGAGAAGCCCCGGGTAACTTGGCACCGTGACATTTTCTTCCTACAAGGGGAAACCTCAAATACGCCCATGCCTGATAAGGTCTGACTGTTTCCACGACTCTCATTTACAAAGGAAATAGGTAAAAATATCTACAGATACTGGAGAAGAAAAAGAAGCCTTTTTACTGTGTGAGTGGAAACCTTAGCTTCAGAATTAAGCCAGCTAAAATCACTAGTTGCTTTTCAAAATGCTGGTCAAACAGCTGCTGTTTGACATTTGTGAGTGCAAAGTTACTGTACAAAAAAAGGAAAGAGGAGAGACATGTTTGGAAGCACAGCGGTAGCTGCGCACAGAAGAAAACACATGGCTCTTCCCAGCCCGGATGGTGTCGCTTAGCGCGTGTCTGGATGGCGGAGCTGAAGGCATCGCACCCGACGTGCTCGCTGGCTAGTGAAAAAACACCTGGGGTAAAGCAGGTCATGGGGGGGTAACGCCAACGGCGGGATCAGCCTGGCCATGCTGTCGGACCCCACCAGCTTTTGGTCATCTCATCCACCTCCCACCAGTGCGGGAAATCTTGAGTGAGGATTCTGTGTAATATGGATGTTGTTTTCTGATCCTGGATCGAAGCCAGGACTCCTCCGGCCCTCGTGGTGGGTCTGTTCAGCATCACCATGTCTGCAGGGCCAAGCTCACTTCTGACAGCAGCGATGCAAAGGGCGGACCCCAGTCTGATGGAGGGGCTGAAATGTTGTGCTGTGAGAAAATCAGCAGCCACGGCAGAGAGGAGAAGGATGCTAGCAGTGTAAGTGCAGCGGTCAGAGAATCCTTACAGATGAAGATGACCCGGTTAGATAAATTCCTGGTGGTTCTGCAGATGAAGCGCATGGCACTAAGCTAACGAAAGCACAGCCTTTGTTTCAAGAGGGTCTCACTGCAGTGTCAGCAGTTAGCTCGTTTCTGCTGGACAAGACACTGGTAATGGTGGGGCAGCAACGCCAACGAACAAGAACTGCTCTGAGCAATGGTGACAGATGGTTTCAGGAGACCCTTCAAATAATAAAATACTAGAGCAGGAAAGAGGTCTGGATTAAGCTATAAAAGCTGACCCGTTGGATCAAGCCTCTTCTCCACCACAGCAGAAGGTCCCATGGTTGCCAACACACTCAGCTACAATGAAATAAGACTGATAGGTGCTGAATTAGAGTGAAAGATGGGGAAATTAAATAAAAAATTAAAAGCTTTAAATGAATGGCCAGTGAACCCCAGCAAGCAGGACCTCCAAACCCACACCAGAGAGAAAATGGGTACCTCTGATCTGGCAGCAGGAGAAAAGCAGAGGGGAAAGACCATCAGCTGCTCTGACACGCCGTGAGCTACATCATTACCTGGAGTCAGGCTTCTCCTGCTGCTTGCTCCATCAGGTCTATCCTCCGGGAACGGGAGGCTCGTCCTGGCCGCAGCAGCGGGGTGAGGCTGTGCAGTTCTCCACCCCGTCAAAGTTATCCTCTGACTGCCAGCTAGAAACCAGGCACTGCAACCTCCTTAGCTTATTTGCCTTCATCAATATTTGAATAGATACTGGGTTTTACTGTAAGAGACATCACTTCTTGTTGATTTATTGAGTGCTGGAATGGCACTGGCAGGCAGAATACCTTGGCTCTGAAAAAACCCTCAGGGGAAAAGGGAAATATATTCCTAAGAACAACAATTGGAAAGAATCTAATTCAATAATAGATTTTGTTTGGTATCGTTCTGGCACCAGCAGTCATCGTCATCTTCTTGTTATTTTTAGGTTCTGATGACGCCAACAGGTTTTGTTTTTTTTCTTTATGGGATTTTATTTTTGATGTTATGCAAAAAAATCCCAAGGAGAAAATTTCCATAATTTAATCACATTGAAAAACAATTCTTTCTAAAAGTTAGGGCTTCGTGCCTCTAGATCCTCAGAAAAATATGCAGGGTTTTGCCTGAGTCCATAGAGGCGAATCAGGCCTTCTTGGTTGGTTTTGGGGGACAGATAGAGGGACGGGATGAGGACAGCAAGCAAACACGTATTTACCTAGTGAGGGACTAACAGGGTTTTAGATGAAGCTTATCACACAGCCCAAGAGGCAAAATTTGTCTTTACAAGCACAAAACAAACATCAAAATCATCTTGTTCCACGTGACACCCTCTTTTCTTTGTGTTTCTCTTTCCGAGGGACTAGTCACAGAAGTATTTATTTGGGGATATTAGCTGCTGTAGCTGTACGAACCGAGCACCATAAACACCTGCCCCAGTATTATCTGCGCTTTCTGTTAGGTCGTGAAATTCCTGATCTGTGAAAAAATGTGTGTTTTGAAGAGCTTTTCCTCATGATTTCCCTGGTGCATCACGAAGACTTAATTGTGAGCGCGTGAAGTGACTTGATAGCAGGGTGGGGGTCGCCAACCCGGACCAGGTCAGGAGGGATTCCCAAGGAGTGCGAGGGTGGAAGGGCCCGTACCAGCATCAGCGCTGTGGCCCCGCACTGGGGGCGCTGTGCTGGAGAAGAAGGGCACCCGCTGACCCCCGTATCCCTTACCTTTATTGACATCACTGGGAGCTGCCGCAGATAGTCACGGTCGATGGACCAAGGTGGGGTCATGGGGCTCCTGAACCACGGTGCCTGACGCAGGGGCCCGCTCACTGAGCTGCAAAAGGATGCTCACCTAGCTGTAAGCACACCCGCAGCACAGCTCAGGGGCGCCATCCTTTCAATCGCTGCAGATTTCTTATCCTCCAGTGGAAAAACCTCTTCTCATGCTTCATTCCTGCACAGGAGCGAGCGGGGAGGGGTTTCTCTGACCATCCCCATCTCTCCGCAGGGCTGCTTGGCCAAAGGAAAAGCAAGAGGACAGCGAAGGCTATCAGATGATTCTCGTGGGAGCTGCGTGTCCAAGGGTGACAAATTCCAGCCCAAGAAAGGACATGATTGTTCCAGGGCTGGCCAAAAAGAGAGTTAAGCAAACCCTTACAAATGAGGGAATTTGTACGCAGGGACAGCAGGATCCACATCCCCTCACTGCCTTTACTGCCAGGCTTCAGGCGGTTTCTGTTCTTGATTGAGCACTTGGGATGAAGAGACGTCGGTTATAAAACTGCTTGGCTACGAGGAATAAGATGCAAAATACAAATTCATATTTTCAAGAGCTTGTTCGGCTTAGATGTCACTTCTGGGCTCCAAGTTATACAAGGTCCTGTGTTTTTCAAGGATGAATAGTGGGTTGGTTTTTTTTTTTAGGTTAATTCTTTCTAGGGTTTGGGGGGTTTTTTCCTCCTTTTCCTTCTCTATCTTTCTTTTTTTTTTTTTATTTTTACAATTACAAAAAGTATTTGCAAACCATTTTTTTTTTTCCTCCCAGATAGCTTCTGGCTGCTTTTGAGCTGAAATTTGGCAGTCAGCATGCATTTCTTATTCAATAACAGACACAGATTCTGCACTTTAAAACTTGTGGTGGGTACAGACCCAAGAGATTTTTTTTTTGTCCTTTTCTTTCAAATCTGCATTAAAATCACACATTACTTTTTTTTTTTTCATTTTTAAAGCAAAAGCTACAACAGAAACCCCTAGGAGTGTATTAACAACAGCCGATTAGCCACATATTGCCTGGGCGGCTCTTATAGAAAGGGTTTTTATCAATAATGAAGTCGTGGAAGCCGATGAATTTTACCGTGGGACAATTTAATATCGGGGAACCGGATTGCCTTGGCTGCCAAGCAGAAGTGAGGATGCGTGGCTCTTTGTACCTCTTGGGCGCTGGTCCAGGGGCAGCCTACACCAGCTCTGCCTGGTGGGTTTGCTGTTTGCCAGCCAGCTGGGGTTTGATGACGGGTGCCCAGTGGGGTGAAGGATTTGGGAGAAGGGCGTTCATTAGCATCGCTGGAGGGGAACCCCTTGGCTGATCCTGCTCCCTCCAGGCTTTTGCATTCATCGCCCGTTTCCCCGGAGGGAGGTACCTTAGAGAAGAGGGAGCTGTGCACGTCTAATTTTAACTTTGAAGTGGGGGAAATAGTTTTTTCCTGGAGCTCCTTCTTATCTCCCCCCTCCTCGCCCCAAATATCTGTGCAGACTGTTTAAAACCTCGTTGGTTTGAATATGCACAGGCTTCTCAGCGTTTGCACAGACCAGTGCCTTTGGGCAGCTTTTTGAAAAACATGAGAAATTACCATTTGAAAAGGTAGTCCCACACACTCTGAGCAGGAAACGTGGCTTCCCTCTCCATCCACTTTATCACTAAGCAGCTTGGAGATAAATAATGGAGACTTTCATGGCCATTGTGATTAAAACCCAACGCCCGTGCTGGGATAATCTCTCAAGCGTGTCTTTGCTGAGCAGGGAAATTGGACAGGGAGCTGCACCTAGATATCCGTGCAGTGTCTCAGCCATTGCAGACAGTCGCCCACAGACCTCTGCTTAAAAGAGGGTGAAATGGGAGATGGCGTAAGTCAAGAAAGCCACAGCCAGAAATACTCGCCTTTCAGCCGGTGCTGGCCCTGCTCAGTCTCTATTGCTGGACACCACGACAGCCATTGGCACTCGATAAGGTTGGAGAAGACTCTCTAGTACCTTCTTATTTCCGTCCTTGGGTTCAGACACACAACCAAGTTCTTGGCAGTTTAAAGCTACCTCCTGGCATCTGTATGGGCAGGTCGAGCCAGCCCGGGGCGGGGCAGCTTGCTTTAAATCACTGTTCCTTAGGGCATCATCACATGAACATGCCGAGCTGGGGTCTAGAACCTGAGTTAGAATCCTTCCCCATACTGTATGTCTTATCTGAGGTGAATTTAGACTGTCGGAGTGTAATACCTGGAAGACAAAGCTCTCCTGAAGGGCACCTCTCACTGCAGCTGTATCCAGGTAACCATGAGCTGCACCTTCGCAAAGAATAAAAGAAACAACGGACCCAATTTGCCATCCAGGCCTCAGTGTTTTCCTGCCCATTTTTGCATGTGCACCAATCTGCCAAGCCAGATGTACAAATGCGTTGTGTGGGCAAACAGGCACTTGTATGGGCAAACATTGCCTTGATGCGCCCGTTCTTGTGGGCATGAAATCAGGTGGTGCACAGAGGCAGCGAGGAGAAGCACCTCCCTGAGTGTGAAAACCCTTCCTCTACTCCCTGACAGCGGGTTGCTGGGATAATTAAGTTCAAGAAAGCTCAGAGAAGTGAGCCGTGCTGTAGGACCTCCTTTCATGGTACCATTGCTCGCATTGCCGTGGGGTTTGACGGCCTCTCCTGCCTACCGTGAAAGCCGTGCTTGACAGAGTCGCAACCGAGGTGATGTGATCAGCTCAGATGAGAAATGAACTGCATCAAGGTGCTTACTTCATCTCACGTATGAAACCCTGTCTTCCTCGGGCTAAGAACGGACACCCAAGGAAGGAGGAAAGTGCTATACCTCCCCGACATGACACGCCACACTGTTTATCTTCTGCTATCCGAGAATAACCTTGTACAAGCCATTAAAAGCAGGTGTGAAGCAATGCGTTTTGCTACACTTTCACTAGCTAATTGGGAGCATTACAACAAATGACGAGGTAATTAACCAACGATTCAACCCCAGTAATAACGTATTGTAATTCTAGCAGAACCACAGAGACTGCAATATTGTCTCCTTTTGGAAGGAAACACCATTAACACTATAGTTCTGAATCCCCGTTCTTAAAGCAAATAGAATTCTCCCCGAAACAGCAGTGGGAAGGAAGCATTTTCCACGCTCGGTGCCCTCGGAGCGCCCTGGAGATGACCATCTCCGGACATTAGCCCTGATAACTCCAGCGTAGCAGCCCTCGGGCTGTGCTTCTTGGCAGAGCAGGTAGGGGAATGGTGAGATGGATTTTATCTGGAACAAGTCCTTTCTGCAGGGCAGCTACGTGTCGCTCATTGGGGCTGATCACAAATAACCGCTTAAAGAAAAGCAGGGCAGGGAGAGAGAGACCTCTTAAAACATGTCCTTCAAGCCTCCGCGGGCCAAGGAGCTGCTGGCCCCCATGGTGGGCAGCAGGACGAGCTCTCAGCAGGGAGAGGACGCAGGCACCCGGTCAGGGTGGAAGACCCTCCTTCCAGACCCAGCCCACCACAGACTCATCTGTGCATCAAAGGCCGGTTACATCTCATTCAGTGCTCAGCTCACTCTGTCTGCGTGGAAAACAGAAAGAGCTTAGAGCATCCTAAAAAAAGGCCCAGGATCTGGGTATTAGCCTGCTGCGGGTTGCTTTGGATTCAGGAGCCCCCGCAGCCCCTGGAAAGGCCCAGGGCTGCTGAATGTCAAGGGCGACTCACAGCAGAAGGCGCTGACACACACAGCTCCCTCCCGCAGCTCTGAGCCCACTTTGGTGCGCTGCTCTGTCTGATGCGAAGGATGCCAATCTGGCACTGAATTCCTCCTTTAAAACATCCCTCTCTCGGATCCTGAAACATCCCCTTCCTCCCCAAAATAAACAAACAGGTTATAAAGCTCACGAGCCTGGGAACAGGCTGCAGGCAGGAAGCTCTGCGAGATGACAGAGCTCCAGCATCCCACGAAGGTGGGGGCTTGTGCATCCTTCTGTCTCAGGGTGGTTTCCGGCCCCTTTGCATCGCACCCCGCAGCTCCCGCTCCCCCCGCACCGCAGCTAGCATGGAGGTGGCTCACATGGATGCTGTAGCAATGTCACAGCGGGTGCTGTCAGGACACTGGGACAGGACTAGCACTGGGTGACCTTCAAGAGAGCCGGGGTGCTGTAGGTCTGGTAGCTCACTGGGAAGATGTGAAATCTGTGTTGTTAACTGGGCAAGAATGACTTACCGACCCCCACCCCAAGCCCTAACCCCCCCTCACACACACACACACACACACACACACACACACACACACACAGTGAATGCCGCAGTGCTCCCCTCCATCCAACTGGGACAGGACAGGAAAAGGGGTTGCGTAAGCCAGGCATCGAGTCCTCGCCAAAACTAAGGGAGCCAGGAAGGGGTCAGGTTGATCTCTGCCTCCGTCTCCCATCAGCAAGGGCAGGACCAAGGGATGCTGAGGCTGCTTCTGTCTGTGCCAAGGGCCAAGGCAGCTGAAACTCTCCCTGCCTAAAGTTCATTTGCCCTTTGTAGGCCTCTGCCCTCCTCCTTCCTCGAGGGCAAGGAAACAAAGTGAGAACCAGAGGCTTTATTACCAACAGGACCTGTTTCCATAGAGATTTGCTTCGAAAAATACACGAGACAAAGATGGAGGTTAACGAGGAAAACACAAGAGCTTATCCTTGTGCACCACAGAAGATGTCTCACCCACCCAGGATGTTCAGCAGCCTCCACTCTCCTGGATGGGACTGAGTGAGGGTGCATGACAAGACATCCCCACCGGACGCAGGAGTTGGTGTCCTCTGCCACAGTGGATCTTCTGACAGGTCCTGGCACTCCTTAAGGGGATGTTCCCAGCCAACCTGCTCCAGAGCTGACACAGGCCAGGCCAAATTCACCCCCAGTACAACTCTGCTGTGACACCACGGGCGTTATCGACACAGTGAGAGCAGCTGCTTCTGTTTAACAAAGGAGACTAGAGAAGTTTCCTTGATCCCAGAGAATCCAGGATTTTCTTGTTCTCCTGGCAAATGGCGATGCCGCAGGAGGAGATGAAAGCATGGGTGCAATTAGATTCTTTCCTACTCACCTTTAATCAGCTCTCTGAGGAAACGGGCTCTGTAGAAAACTGTTGCAAACACTTGATTATTTCCACAGCTTCCCAGAGTAAGGGAAGAGTTGCAAGACAGGCAGGGCGGAGAAAAAAAGCAGGAAGGGGCAGGCTTGCAGGATTCTGCAGCAGTTCCCACCACCAGTAGTGGTGGGAACCATAGAATGGTTTGGAAAGGACCTTAAAGATTACCTAGTTCCAACCCCCTGCAATGGGCAGGCACACCTTCTGCTAGACCAGATTGCTCAGAGCTCCACTGAGCCTGGCCTTGAGCACTTCCAGGACGGGGCATCCACAACTTCTCCGGGCAGCCTGTCCCTGTGCCTCACCACCCTCACAGTGAAGAATTTCTAACTTACCTTTAACCTAAATCTTCTCTCTGGAAAGAAGTGGCTGTTTCCCTCACCAGGTAGGGTGGTGGAGATGTGCTGGTCTCACTCATTTGGTAGAGAACGTGACAGGAAGCGAGCAACGAAAACAGATGAGACTTAGGCCATGAGGAAACCCTGAGAGCATTGCCAGGACGACGGCAGTGGGGCTGAGCTCAGGGACACTGGTGCTCAGCTAGCGAGGCTGGACTGCCTGGGCCAAGGGAGAGGTGTGCTTCTACCAGGATGGGGTCACAACGTAACACCGCTTTCACTTGCGACCTGCTCCTCTGGAAGCAGAGATCCAGCCTGAACTTTGGGGAGCCCATGGGATGACTTCAGGCCTCAAGGAGCACCTGTTTCTCTGATAGGGAACCAAAGATGGGGTTTGTCGCCACACTCGGCTCCACGGAATCTCTCACGTATGAACTGGGATGATCCATCAGTGAAGATGTAACTCTCTCCCAACAGCACATCCTCAGAGAGAAGTGGCCGTTTTACGGAACAGGAATGTATGAATGGGAAACAAATTCCTCAGCTGAAGAAACCCATGGATTCACAAGAAGAAAATTACAGCAGTCTCCAGGGGGACACAGGCTTCACCGCACAGGGAGAGAGACCATTTTGGGGCAAGCGAACCCTCTTCTTGAAGAACAGCAATGACTCAGCTCCATCAGCCAGGAAAAACAACCAGATGGAGCTGGGCATTTTCTCAGCACAGGAAAACCTTGCCGGGGAGGGGGCAGGAGGCAGCCACCTCTTGTACCCAGCCCCTGCGAGGCACACAAAGAAGAGGAGCCAAGTATCTTGCTGTGCCTTCCAGCCGGTGGGTCAGCCTTCGCCGTCAGAGCACCAACGCTCTCCTGGCCACCCTGGAGCCCTTGATGTCACGTTGATCCTGGCAGACAAAGCAGCAGCCAGGGTAAGCCCAACTGCTGCTAGTGCTCCCCTCCGACAAGTGTGTTCGCAGGCACACGCCGCCCACGGAGGGGGAGAACAGTGGTGTATCAGCTTTTCCCAACAGGGCTGGGAAATTAAAATGCAAACAAGATTATTCGGTATTATCTTAGCTGGGCACATTGAGAAATCATCTGGCTTTTGCGTTCCTGCAAAACAAGAGATGCGCTCCGCTGGCAGGGCCTCACGGCTGCCCCCGCGGAGC
>NW_010429812.1:0-3083 GCF_000710305.1 Buceros rhinoceros silvestris | reverse complement strand
AAAACAACGCAGGCGCACGGCTGGAAGGGCCTCACGCCTGCCTCTGCGTAGCCTCTGTTTAAAAAGAAATTCATTCACCCTTAGCTCAATCTGCAAGACCAGCACCCGAGTGGACACAGAGCAACGGATACCTACAGGGTGATAGAACATCGCTGCAGAAAGCACGAGGACAAGCCGCTCTGCACATCCCCGCAGCCTTGTCATGCCCACAGGAGACAGCAGTGGCATCACAGGGAGCAGAAGAGAAACTCGGGCTGCCTGGTCCTCCACACGGCAGCAGGTACTCCTGGGGGATGAGAGCCGTGACTCTGGGTCATCTATCCGTGACAGTCCTATCGCTTCACAGACACTCAGGGACAGCTGCAAGTGCAGTAGACCGAAGGGAAGAAGGAGCAGGTTTCATTTAAAAACCACGGACATTGTGTTCGCTTGAATGGTTCAGCTGAAGTGACCAAAGTCCGGCAGGACCCACACCTGGATGAGCAGGTTGTCAGGCACGCGCTGGGATTGCTGCTGTGATTCAGCCCAGAGAGCTCCTCTTCCCGACTCAGCGCTGAAAGATCACTGCCGAAGAGCCATCGGGAGCCCTGGGGGAGAGGCTGTTATGAGACACTTGTGGCTGTGCCTGCTGCTGGAGAGCTTAGAAAATGCCGGAATCCCCTTTCACAGGGGATCCTTGTCCTGCTGCTCCGTGAAGCCCACGCTGGGTGAGCTCACACAGCCTTGCGGAGCACCTTGAGTCATCTTCTTCAGCCGCAGCTGCAAAGCCATTGCCTTGCAGCCTCTTCTGTTGACTGAGGATGCTGCACAAACTTCCACGTGACAGAAAGCCACACGGGGCTTTTCTGACTGGGACAGGATCTCCCGAGAGGCAGAGCCCCATGACATCCCGGATCTGACCAAGTCACAGAGGGCCCATTGCAGGGTGCACTGTGATTGTCTGCGGAAAGATTTCATCAAAATATCTGCAGCCATCCTCACCCCGGGGAGCATCACACCAGCCAACACAAGGCAGAGGCAGCCAACCAGGCATGCAAACGACCAGTCTGCAGGGAGCCAGCCCCGTGCCAGGCGAGCTCCATCTGCAATGGGCAGGCAACCACTGCCTGTACAGTGAGCAGGCAAGCTGCCCGCAAGCCTCTGCTCTCACCAAAGGCACGCTCTGCTTTCTCCTCCACTGCTGAGACCTCACGTCATCAGGTAACGCGTGCTTGGATCCAGAGCCAGGATGCTCAGGACTCGATAACCACCTCTAGTAAGGTCTCCTTCTTCTATTGATGAAGGTATTTGTGCCCCCATAAAATCTGATTTGCTTCTCCCACCCTGAGCTGTCATGTTTCAGGGAGGAAAGGCTGTCTCCTTCTGTGTGTCCAGATGGCAGCACCTCCAGGAGCCCCATCCCCGCTGAGGCGCAGGCTGTCACTGCAGCACATGGCACCAGCAAGCCCGGGCCTTCTTGTCAGCACCAGGGGAGCACCAAGAGAACTTTTGGTGCAAAAGTGGCAGCACCTTGCAGACATCTGCCGCGGTGAGCACACGAGCCTTACGCATGAGCATCGCAGCTCTGCAAAGGGGTGGGAAAGAGCAGCTGTTAGGTTGCAGCTCCCTCCTTTTATTTTCTCTAGGACCAGTTCACCCCCACGCTCCTGGAGACCGTGTTTCTTAGGACAGTAGCCACATGGGTCACCTCCAGCCCTGCTCCTCTCCCCTTCGTTGTGCTTTTGCCCTCCTTTCCGTTTTACACCTGCCACCCTTTTGATTGCACATTGACATTTAATCCTATATCACAGCCTACTCAACCAGCAGCACTGAAGAAGTCAAGCCAGGCTGAGGTTTGGATTAATAGACCAAAATCCACTGAAAACATCCCAGCAGCTGGTCCACCTCCCACCTCCCACGGCACTGCTCACAACCGGCGCTGTCGAGTTGACACCAGGAGAGCTCTCGGCTCTGCCAACCGCCCAGATTGCCCCAGCAGGTCAGGGATACAGAAACTCACGGCCATTTCATGCATCCAGAGCTGAGTACACCCTAGGACCCACGTTTCTGCCAGAGCCCTAGAAATGCAAATGTAAAATATGGCCGTTCAAGGGAGATTTTGCTATTCCCAGGCTCTAAACGGAGCCACATTTCTCATCTGTCCGCACATGCTGCAGCATCACGCACAAAGCGCAGGGACGGGCATGAGATAAAATCCTGGCTGTGCCTTGGAATAAATCTGTCTGCAATTTCACTGCTCGCCTCTCAGCTGTCCCCTTGGTCCTGCCATTGCCTGCCTCACTTCTCCAACTGCCAGGACCGAGGTGGGGTGGTGGACGCTGCCAGGGAACAACCCTCTTCAGAGTCACTCCTTTCTCTGGGGGTGCAGGGTGTGTGCTGGAGCAGATGGTGAGGAACAAGGGAGCTGAGCGGGAGGAGGATACCAACACACTCGGCTTCCTCTTCTGCAGGACCCAGCCTGCAGGTGATGAGGCTCATTTCTGTGTTTCTGCTGTGCACACAGAAGCCCTGGCTTTGCTGTGGGCTTCTGGAGGATCTTATGATCTACAGAGAAACATGAATTTATGGAAAAATACAAACAGAGAATAAGCTCCCTCTGCCTAAGCCCCTGCTTTATATTCTAGCTATCATGACAGGCATTTGTCAGGAACAGAGGATACAGCGTTCTCCGTCTGCAACATGTTTCCTTATGGCAGTGCTGGCAAAATCAACAACTTGTTCTACTCATGGCTGTGAAATTCAGCCTGGGAGGGCTTTCTAGCCCTCCTGACCTCCAATTTCCCAGCTAAAATAAGTTTTTGTTGCTGGGATATGAGCCAGACTCCCTCCCAGCGCTGCTGGGAGCTGGAGCTGGGCGCTGCTGGAAGCTGGAGCTTCTCCCCTACCCCAGCCAGCTTGTGAGACAGCATCCTCCCAGCTCCCCTTGGCCTGCATCGCTGCACAGGGGTGGCAGAGCCATCCCCTGCATCACAAACCAAGGGAAGGGAAAGAATATGCAGAAAAGCTTATTTTTCCGACCTGATTTCAGCCAGGAGAGGATTGTAGAACACAACCTATTGTCACCGGTTTGGCCAAGGTAAAAA
>NW_010429811.1:13544-13781 GCF_000710305.1 Buceros rhinoceros silvestris | reverse complement strand
CCTCTGGGCTTTATATTGAGGCTGAGTGGACTCAGAGACCCAAATCTTTTGGCTTCCAACAGTTCGATGAGGCACCTTAGAGGGGCTTCTGGATCCCTGAGCATCATTGAATCACAGACTGGTTTGGGTTGAAGGGACCTTCAAAGCTCACCCAGCCCAATCCCCTGCAGGGAGCAGGGACATCTGCACCCAGAGCAGGGGACTCAGAGCCCCAAGGGCCAACCTGACCTGGGAATG
>NW_010429811.1:12993-13245 GCF_000710305.1 Buceros rhinoceros silvestris | reverse complement strand
CCCGCCTAGACAGCCCCCCCCCAGCTTTCTGACAGCCCCTTGAAGCACTGACAGGCTGCACTAAGGTCTCCCTGGAGCTGTCTCTGCTCCAGGCTGAACCCCCCCAACTATTTCCCCTGTCCTTCCAGCAGAGAGTTCCACCCTCTCAGATCATCTTTGTGGCCTCCTCTGGAGGGCCCGTCCCTGATTACCCCATGAGTTCCCCCATCCCGGTGCAGACTCACGTGTAGAGTGGCTGGGGCTGTTGGGGTG